>NC_081181.1:92178735-92295351 GCF_029867415.1 Vicia villosa | reverse complement strand
TCTAGGATTGTTGTCTCCCTGTGCTAACCCGCCTATCATGGCTCTTTTCAATGCAGCTCTTTCAAAAATCACTATTTTCATTTTTTCTGTTTAAATACGTAAGCGTCCCAATGATAATTTTGAATGAACATATGCATTTGAATATGATTGATGTTTACCAGGAAAAACAGGAATGGCATTCAGGAAATGTCCCGATCATCTGGACATCATTCCATCAGAAGGAAATCACCAAGAGAAACGCATTTCTCAGCAAATTCCTCAAAAAGATTTTCTCTTCAAAAGAAGTCTTATTCCCCAGCAGGGTTGTTCCAGATTACTATCTTCAGAAGGTGTGATCCCCGCACCCGGACTTGGTCAGATAGTGCATCGGAGGATTATGCATCTTCCTCATTCCCATTTGAAAGGGCATCAGAACTTCCAGCTACCTTTGGTTCCCCAAGCAGTAGTCAAAGATCCTTCAACGGGATACCCGGGTTCTCAAAGAATTTCCCCAGACGAGGGTACTCAAGCAAGACAAAAGATCATCGACGATCACAATACATTCATGTCCAGCTGACTAGTGGGAATTTATTTTTCCAATTAGAAGCTTGACATCACATTCACATATTCACATTCACATATTCACATTCATACATCATATTCATACATCATACATCATACATCATGCATCATGCGCATATTCATACACAGCATAACATGCATATTTCTCCGGGAATATCTCACATTTACATGCATCATAAACATTGCATATCACTAACTTGATTTTTCAGGTAGGCAGATATCTTCAACAAAGATGTTCTCAATCACATGCCGTGTTCACCTGAATTCCATGAACGGTTCTCTCAGATATAATCAAGCCAAAGATTCATTCTGATCACTTACCAACTCAAAAAACAAGCATCACAGATCAAAGTCGATACCTCAGACGGTTCCAGAACGATCTAACGTTACAGATCTAAAGCGATACCTCAGACGGTTCCAAAACGATCTAACATTGCGGATCTAAAGCGATACCTCAGACGGTTCCAAAACGATCTAACATTGCGGATCTAAAGCGATACCTCAGACGGTTCCAAAACGATCTAACATTGCAGATCTAAAGCGATACCTCAGACGGTTCCAAAACGATCTAACGTTGCAGATCTAAAGCGATACCTCAGACGGTTCCACAATGATCAACTTCCAAAATCTAAATCGGAAAAAACTTTGGACAAGTTCCGTAACGATTATCTTCCAAGACTTAAAGCGGTAACCTTGGACGGTTCCGAAACAGTCAACACAAAGACTTTCAAATCCTTCATCAAGATATAATCAAGGGATTCATGCTGATGAACAAACCATCAACACATTCACCAGGTGGCATCTGAAAGCCCATCTCAGGTAATGTTTCAATCTGCCAACAACATTTCGCAGACGACATTCAAATGCAACTTCCAACATCTCTTCTGATCAAGGTAAGTGCAAATTTTCAGGGCATCTAAATATTCAATCATCTTCTACCTTCAGATTTCATACAATCTCTTCAGGTTTAAGAAGATTGAATAGGGGCAACTGTTATACCCCAAAATTTGCCCACATATTTTTCAAGAAAACTCCAATCTGAAAATTAAGGGTCTCATATAATCATGGATTTTTATTTCAACAAATATCCTGACATATGAAATACTTAGTTTTTTAGAATCTTTCTTATACAGTAATTTGGCCTGCAGTTGAATTTATTCTTACGCAAACGCCAAATACTGTTTATTACTTCACACATGCTATTTATTTATTTACAGATAAATAGTACTGACACAATTGGTACAGAGTTAAAATCTTTTTGCAGGCGCAGAATCAGGAAACTCAGACTGTACTGGTAACAGTATATTAGTTATTTATTATGTCTATGTTTTCTAACAAGTCATGTAAATAAACTTTCATTTTTCATATAAAACAAAAACAAAAAACAACAAAAAAGAAAATTAACTTTGACTGTTGATTTTTCACTCTAATTGCTACATCAATACCTGAACAGTCAGTCGACAGCCAAACTGCTGGCAGTACAATTCTCAGTGTTTTGTACCATCAATCAAATCAATCTTTCACAATTCAAAATTCCAAGGTTTTTGTTCTAGAAGTCTTCTGAATATCACGCGATTAGCAGAGACTCAACACTGCACAAAAATCAGGTACGCTTAACTGTCTCCTACACAAACAGTCCCTAATCAGGGTTTTTCTTGTTTTTACAGGAGCAACAAGTTTTTGAGAGCTCAAATGGATTTCATACACATCCATATATCTCAAAGTACCATCATACAAATTTTCAAACTTCAATTCACTCAGACGCACCGTCAGCAGCTCAAACAGTCAACAGACGACCCGTTTGACCAAAAAAGTCAACAGACAGTCAAAAATGAAATTTTTTGTCAAAGTCCATATTTTGTCAAAGGATTCATCATTTGATCATTGGATGATCATAATTCATCAAGGAAAGATCAAAAATCAACAAAACCCTAAGATTCAAAATTAGGGTTTTTGCCTGAAAAGTCAACTCAACTTTGACTGATCATAACTCTCTCATCCTTCATCCAAAAAATTCAAACCAAAGCTTGTTTTGAAGGAAATTCAATTATCTTTCAAATGCCATTGATCCCATGGTCATTGGATTCACCATTTGAAAAATATGATCAAAGACATTACAGGTCATTTTCAAAGTCAACAAAAAGACACTTTTTTCAAAAGGACACACAAGGAGCTTCAAAAATCATTTTGACATGAGACCAAAGACATTGGTTAGAGGACTCTTTGAGGTTTCTAAAAAGTGCAAGATCTCCTTCATATGACAAAAATTGAAGGATTTACACCTTGTTGAAGTTGGCTAAATTTTGGGAAAATACATGAAATCAACATTGTTCAAAATTGCATTTTTTCCAAATGGGGCCAAGTTTTCAGCATTCAAACATCATTTCCATGATGATATGGGCCTCCCACGACCAAGACTAAGCCCATACCTTTTTTATCCATTTTTTGCATGATTTTATCTTACTTTAAGATTAAAATTAAAAGGAAAATGCATGGATAAATGGTAGCTTACAATCTAAGCATGACTCACCCAAGGAACCTTCAATTTTCTGCAGAGGATTGGTGCACAAGGCAAGAGCATTGAATGGAGTCAAGACTTGGTCAAAAATTCAAGGTTTTTAATATTTAAAAACCAAAGTTTCAACAAAGGCAACTAGCTGCAAGTTAGCCTCAATTCTAAGCACACATAGCTTATAAATAAGCTATCTTAGTTCAGCAAAGAGAGAGACACGAATTCAGAGCTATGCTTATGCTTGTACCATGCTTGTAACACTTTAAAAATTTCAAGGAAATTCAAAATTCGAATTCTGAGTTTAATCCATTTTCAATACAAACTAAACACTTAAACACTTTCCTCAAGCATTACTGAACATATCTCAATCATTTCCAAGTCTTGAAACCTCATAAATCGAGCTACCTAGACCACGGTTTGTTCAAACTAAAATCAACTTATATCTCATCATTCACGCACATTTAACAAGATGTAGATGCATAATTGTGTTTGGTTTGAAGCTTTGGTCGTTTCTGGAGCTTCAATTGGACTTTAATGGTTGTTTGTATCATATACCATTTTAGGGTTTGCTTAGTTCAAAATTAGGGTTTTTCATTAGGGCCAAAACCAAGCAAAATTAAGGACATGGTTACATTCAGTGGAACAAGACGAATTCAATGGTGCCATCGCGCCTGATTTTTATGCTTGTTTACCCCTATTCGTTATTTTGCAGATTTAGGGTTCACTTACAATAGCGCTTTTTTACAAAAGCGCTGTTAAAAGCCTTGTCTGAAGGTTGAAGACGAAGACGTGTCTTCCTCCTATTGGATGGCACGCGCGCGCAGGTTTTAAATTTCCCACTAATTCTGTGCCTTGCAGGTGTAACGTAAGCCATGTGCCTCAAATTCTGGACCACTTGATTTCATTTAATGAGTCATCCAACGCTCCAGATCACGCATGCGCACCATGCTCCCTCACAAACAACCACACAGGATCAGTATCCTTTATTTCTATTTTATTTTCTATTTTTATTTTAATTTCTTTGTTAAATGAATTAAAAATAGTTTTAAAAATCCAAAAAATACACAAAAAATATTTTTAGACTTCTAAAATAATATACTATTTTCTGAAATAAAAATATTTTATTTTTCTTCAAAATTTCAATATTTTGCATAATTAATTAGTATATATTTATATATTTGCTTTTTAATTATTCTAACCAATCAAAAATCCCAAAAAAAATTGTTCTTTATATAAAATATTGTTTATATATTATAAACTAATTTTGTACATATTTTGAATAATTTTATCTTTGAGTTTTAATTATTTGTATAATTATTTACATAATTATGTTTTAATTAACTTAAATCAATTTCAAATCAATTTCCAAAAATTCCAAAAAAAATTAGTTTTGTTTTAAAATTAATTAACTAATATTTTGTAAATATTTTAAACTTATTTCTAGGTTTAAATATATTTTCATCTTTTTTCTTCATTTTAATTTAATTAATCATGCATTAATTATAATTAAAATCAATCATAAAAATCCAAAAAACATGCCTTTTATTTTCTTGCAATTTAAATTCCTAGGTAAATGTATAGGATGTCAAATTCATGTAAATAGGCTAGTTTACGTTTCCCGCACAATCGATGTAATAGCGTAGATTTACTTTCCGCACTTTACATTTCCGCATTTTACTTTCCAGCATACATATAAACTGCGTGTATGTCAAAGATAAAATTGAACCGTTAGATCACTAACTTCAAAGATAAATATCTGAATCCAATCACAATCACACTTGCACCTCTTCAGGTAATCCTTTTCAATCTTTCAAAATCAAAGTCAAAATTCCACTGTTTTGAGTACAAAATCGAACCTTGCTTTTATATCCGGTGAAAGGATAGATTTTTAAAGGAAATAGGATAAAGACCTTACAACTCAGGGTAGACCTCCTAGTTTGCTTGCTCAAATCAAAACAAACAAAATTCTCATACACTGTTGTTTTTTCAAAACTTTCAAAAAAGACAATACTTTGTATACATCCAAACACGGATTATTACAAAGTTAACGTTCTTTTCAAAACATCTTTCGAAAGATAAACAAGCATTTTGTATACATCCACACACGGATCATTACAAAATTCAAATTACAAAGGTATTTGAAACCACATATGAGCAATTTCAGAGCAATTGAAAAGTAATCGAAAAACAAGTGAGCTAAGCAAACTTAAGAGCCCATGGATAACCATGGATACAAAGGGTGCTAACACCTTCCCTTTGTATAACCTACCCCCTTACCCAGAATTTCTTAAAGGTCTTTTTTCTGTGTCTTTTATAAACCTTTCCTTAATTGGATAAAATAAAAGGTCGGTGGCGACTCTGTGATATTTTCAAAAAAAAATGCGAAAGCATTAAGCGACAAAAAAGAGTCAGTTCACGTATCTCTACAGATCAGAGGTATGGCCCGGTATTAAAAAAAAATCGGAGGTCCACAAAGTGATAATGTCACAAAATGCTTCCATTCCTTAAAATGAGTTTGGAAATACCTTGATCTCTTCAACACGTATAAGTGGAAGTCAATCGAGGATACCAAACACCATCAATAAATAGTGGAAGAAGGAAGAATTTTCCAGTTCCTTGTTGGTTTCAATAAGGAGTTAGATGAAGTTCGTGGAAGAATCATTGGAAGATCAATCTTACCTTCGCTAAGAAAAATGTTTTCTGAAGTTAGAAGGGAGGAAACTCGTAGGAGTGTGATGATGGGAAAGGCAAAACCTGATCCAAATCCTCATGAGACCAATGCCTTGATTGTGGATACCGTTGCCTTTAAAGGTTCATAAAATAAGAGGAACACATCTAACCTCTGGTGTGACCATTGCAACATATCCTGTCACACTCGAGAGACCTGCTGGAAACTCCATGGGAAACCATCACATTTGAAAAATGGTAAACCGGGTCCCAGATCTGTCCCTACATCACTTGAGGCTAAAAAATCCTTGCCCAACCAGGATCAAGTTGAGGAGCTCATAAGGTTGCTAAAATCTAGTTCTTTGTCTGGTATTCCTAATGCTTCTTTGGCACAAACATGTAATTATTACCCATACTTCTCTGAGTTGCACCTCAAATATGTATGAACCATATGGATCATAGATTCAGGGTGCTTCTGACCATATGACCAACCTTTCTTCTCTATTTCAAACATATTCACCTTGTCCTGGAAATAAAAAAGTTAGAATTGCAGATGGAATTTTTTCATCAATTGCAGGAGAAGGAAAAGTTCCTTTGTCTACGCACATTGATTTAAAAAATGTGCTACACGTACCGAAACTTTCATGTAACCTTCTCTCTGTTAATAAAGTCTACAAAGACTCAAATTGCAATGTGAAGTTTTTTAATACTTACTGTATTTTTTAGGACCGGAATTCGGGGAAGCTTGTTTGCAGTGCTAAAATGATGTATGGACTCTAATACTTTGAGGATGGTTTTGATAATAAAGTGGCTTGTAACACCCTTCTAAACCCCCGCGGCAATTAAAATAAAAATCAGAGTAAACATAAAACAAGGGTGCCATAATTAAGAAAATAATGAAAAACCATAAGTCGTTCGCCATGCTTTATTAGGAACGATTCGCAAAATTATCAAAATACATCATCGGCACAGCGGAATGTCATTCATCGGTATCGTAAGACATCACCAAAACATAAACCAAACGATACATAATCCAAAAAAATAAAATAGAGTATCAGAAGTAACTCTTAAGTCTATCGTTCCCCAGTGTTACAAATCAGAGCATGACTCGACACGGACTACGGACTAGCCTATGAGCTATCCTCACCAACCAAGATGTCGCTACTTCTTAATCTGAAAATATCAACATGTAAGGGTGAGTCTCATTCGAATTAACAAGTATTATACAGTCATAAGTAATAAAACATCATATCATTATCATTCACTCAATCACAACATGTATTCAGATTCATAACAACTGATCAAACACCGAACACAACACATCATCAAGTATAATGCACAATCGTTTGATCATACTATATTATCATGCACATGAATGACCGACACTATGCATGTGGTACCATACATGGGCTAAACCCATCCAACTGATCTTTCATCATCTAGATACAGTCCAACCGGCACAAATTCCGCACAATGGGAATTATGCCCACCATCTGATCCACAGCATCACCGGGATCCATTACCAAAATGCATATGAATGAATGTACACATATGACATACTTATAACATCACTGATCCGATGCTTCGCACCGTCTCATTACAACTCACCATTTCATCACCAATAAGCATGCACATGTATTAACAATCATTCAGTCATATCACATATAATCATGTCAAAAACACCACCCAATCAATTGAAATCCAAGTGGCTACACCACCACAACAACACATTGTTACATTCACACATATATGTACACAATGATATAGTCCATTAACTAAATTAAATCAACATTTAAAATCAAATAGGACCACTACCCATTTCATCAATTCATCACATAAAGCTTTAAATTAGCTTCGCAACGCTCAAAACGGATGTACGGTCTGAAAGTTATGCCCCTCAGAAAATTTGTCAAAAATTGGCTGCCATGCGTCGACGCAAACCCCCCTTCAGGTCGACGCATTGGATTTTCTGTCCCCCTCGGGTATGCGCACGCTGACCTTATAGGTTGACGCATGCTGTCACCCAGGTCGACGCAAACTAACACTTAGGTCGATGCATCTGACGCTTAGGTCGACGCATTCTTCGCAGATGCAGAATTTTTCTGCGATTTTAACCTGTTTCTTCTCCCAATTTCATCCAAATCGCACCAAAACAGTCTCATACCAAAAACATCATCATATAACATATTATAATACAAATACAACACGTTTTAGAAGTCATTTAACACCAAACCATTCATCAAATTCATCAATTGCATCAAGTCAACATTAACAACCTAAATCCACAAAAACCCCGAAACCAAAACATGCAATCGAATCAAACAACAATCCTAATCAGTTCACTACTCCTGATTATATAATAATCATTAACCCGAAGAGTCCCCCCTTACCTCTTGAGTCGAATCTTTGAAGGTCCTCTTCTTCCTCTTCTTCTCTTTTTCACGTATCTTCTCTTTTTCTCAGACTTGCTCTTTTGCTTCTAACTTCCTTCTTTTCCAATTTCCTTATTTTATGAAAAATAGAAAATATCTCAATAAGGCTTACATAGTTAACACCTCCCATTTGCTAACCACTACACTAAGCCCAATTGTTTATTTTCTACAATATTCTTCAATAATTTACCAAAAAATGCCAATTAATCCAATTAAATAATTTAAAATCCAATTAAATTAAATAATGGAAAATATGGGGTGTTACATGGCTCATGGCCTTAGTGGTATCAATTCTACCTCCGTGATGGATCAAAAAATGTTCTGGCATAATAGACTAGGGCAACCTAATTTTCAATATCTTAGGAATTTGTTTCCACATTTATTCAAAAATGTTAATTGTTCTTCTTTTGAATGTGAAGGTTGTGTTCTTTCTAAAAGTCATAAAACTCATTATTCCTCTCGACCTTATCATACGTCCAAACCTTTTTATTTAATCCATAAAGATGTATGAGGTCCCTCTAAAATTACAACTCAATTTGGAAAAAGGTGGTTTGCGACCTTTTTTGAATATCATACACGGCTATGTTGGGTCTATCTTATTAAAGATAAATATAAAGTACCAGAGATATTTAAATGTTTTTAAAAAATGATAGAAACTCAATTTGATGCAAAAATCTCCATTTTAGAAGTGACAATGGTACTAAATATTTTAATAAAAACCTCGGAGAGTTTTTTCAACATAAAGGTATTCAACATCAATCAGCATGCCCAAACACGCCTCAACAAAATGGCATAGATGAAAGAAAGAATATACATATTCTTGAGGTAGCTCGTGCCATTATGTTTGAGAGAAATGTCCCTAAATTTTTATAGGGGGTGAGGTTATAACAACATCATATATCATAAATAGGATACCCAATCGTGTGTTAAGTTATTGGATGTTTTCAAAACTTTTTTTCCAGCATGCCGATTGCATACTGATTTACCTTTAACAGTGTTTGGTTTTACTTTTTTTATGTACACCCCTAACTCTCGATCTAAACTAGATCCAAGAGCTGAAAAATGTATTTTTGTTGGTTATTCTCTCAACCTAAAAGGGTACAAGTGTTACAATCCTAACACAAAGAAATTTCATGTTAGTATAAATGTCACTTTCTTATAACTACACCCTTCCTATCACAAAAATTCCCTTCAGGGGGAGAATGTCAATGAAGACAATTTTTTAAGTGACAACAATTTAAATGAACCTTTGCCAAATCCTATTTTTAACAGTGAGGATATATAATTAATAGATCATACAGTTGCACATAAAGAAGTATAACATGTGGAAACAGATCTTGGAATTGATAAGGGAAACCTTGTCCTAGGCTTAGGTGGTGCCCAAATAGGAAAAGAAATACCAAAATCAAAAGAGCTTCATGTTTATGCTCGGAAATATCCCAAAAAGGTCAGAAGTCAATCCATCATTTCAGCATCCAATCAAACAGAATCCCCGAAAGATGGTTCAACAAAGATGCCGCAATAACAAATAAGTAATTTTGAAATTTCCACTTTTAATATTGTTCTACCCATAGCCGTTAGGAAATGCACCATAACCTGAACCAAGAAATCACTTAAAACCAATATAAACCATCCCATTTCCAATTATGTTTCCTACCAAAACCTCTCCCAAAACCACCGAGCCTTTACTTCTAAAATTACTAATTTGTTTGTGCCTAAAAATATTGAGGAAATACTAGATGATCCCAACTGGAAATTAGCAGTCCTAGATGAGCTTAACACACTCAAGAAAAATGAAACATGGGAAGTTCTGAGCCTACCACATGAAAAAAAGAAGGTGGGTTGTAAGTGGGTTTTTACCATCAAGTGAAAAGCAGATGGAAGTGTAGAGAGGTACAAGGCAAGGTTAGTAGCTAAGGGATTTTCCCAAACTTATGGTATAGATTATCAAGAGACCTTTGCTCCAGTTGCAAAACTTAACTCCATACGGGTTCTTTTATCCCTTGTGTCAACTTCAATTGGCCTTTACATCAACTAGATGTAAAGAATGTTTTTCTAAATGGAGAACTAGAGGAAGAAGTATTCATAAGTCTTCCCTTGGATTTGAGGAAAAAATGGGAAGAAATAGAGTGCGTAGATTGAAGAAGTCTTTGTATGGTTTGAAACAATTCCCAAGAGCTTGGTTTGAGAGGTTCGAAACGATGGTAAAAGGAATTGGTTACATCCAAAGTCAAGTTGATCATACACTATTTATAAACATCCAGCCACTAATAAAATTTCTATTTTGATTGTATATGTGGGTGACATCATATTAACAGGTGATGATAGCTTGGAGCTCAAAAGCTTAAGGGAGAAACTTGCTAAGGTCTTTGAAATCAAAGAACTTGGCCCTCTAAAATACTTCCTTGGAATTGAATTTTTAAGATCAAAGGAGGATATTTTTATGAATCAGCGGAAGTATGTTCTGGATCTTTTAAAATAAACTAGATTACTTGGATGTAAGTCTGTTGAGACGCCCATGGAACCCAACATAAAATTGCAGCCTGTTGAAGTTGGAAATATGGTAGATAAAAAAGGTATCAAAGATTGGTAGGAATACTAATATACTTATCTCATACGCGTCAAGACATAGTCTTTACCGTAAGTTTGGTGAGCCAATTCATGCATGTACCAGGACCTGGACATCAAGAGGTTGTTTTCAGGATCATAAGATACTTGAAGGGTTCACCTGGGAAGAGACTTCTTTATAAAAATCGTGGGAATCTCCAAATAGAAGCCTACACTAATGCAGATTGGGCTGTAAGTATAAGTGATCAAAGATTAACATTCGGCTATTGTACCTTTGTTGGGGGGATTTTTGTTAGTTGGAGGAGCAAGAAATAAAGAGTTGTAGCAAGAAATAGTGATGAAGCTGAATTTAGAGCAGTAGCTCATGCAATTTGTGTGGGGGTTGTGGGTGGAAAAACTACTGCAATAATTGAATTTTTATAATGATCTACCTATAAAACTTTATTGTGACAACAAGTCTTCAATATCTATTGCACACAACCTAGTTCTACACGACAGAACCAAACATGTTGAAGTTGAAAAAAATTTCATCCAGGAAAAAAATTGAAAATGGGCAGATATGTATGACATATATTCCCACCGTGGAACAATTGACAGATATCTTGAGCAAAGGACTACCCTAGAAACCTTTTAACAACATAAATCACAAGATATCCATGAAAGACATTTTCAGGCCATCTTGAGGGGGAGTGTTGCAGAATCAAGATATTAATTAGAATATTAGATGTTTATATTGTTTCTTTTCCTGTTATTATATTATTAGGTAGTCAACTATTGTCAATAAATTGTAAATATGTTCAAATCTCTGTAATTAATTTAGGATTCTAATACTTCTATATTTAAGAGAGAAATCCCTTGTACATTTGAATATATCAAGGAATTATTCTCCTTTCATTCTTTTCTACTAACTCTCGCTAAGTATTGGTGAAATTTCCTTGGCTTATGTCCTTTAGACTATTCCTATTAGGGACCAGTAAAATTATCCTATTCCATAGTCCCTCAAGCATGAGGTCTTGGAAAAGGCAAAGTGTTTTAAGAATAAGAATCCAATTAGTATCATGGCATCCTGGATAACTCTTCGGCTAGACACTTAGAATGTTTTTCCAAACGAGATTTGGGAGAGTCTCTCGTGAAAATCTTGGGGTGAGTCCCTTAAGAAAATCTTAGGACGATTCCTTCAAGCAAGGGTTGAAGCGAGTCCCTCAAGTAGAACTTGGGGAGAGTCCCTCAAGCAGGGCCTGAGGCAAGTCTTTCAAGCAGAACTTGGGGTGAGTCTCTCAAGCATTAAAGGCAGTGGCATGCGCATCATTAAATGCTTCTAATGATGAGTTTGACTTGGGAAGGGAAAATGGTTTAGAACCCTGCACGCGTTAAAGGCATGGGGAGTCTCACAATAATCGTTGGCATGCCCAGGGGGATGCCATCATTGCACATTCGACCTAGTTTATGGTTCTATAAAATGAAAACTTTCTCCTATTTCTAAAACATGTTATCACACACTTCCTTTTTAGAGCAAGCAGTTCATCTTCTCCAAACTCAAACTCTCATTTCTACTCACCTACAGGTACACCCCTTCCTTCTTTTCTTCACCCATTTCCCTTTCAATTATGATAATTATTAAGGATTTAGAAAAGAATTGCAAAGTGGTAGAACCCTCTAGTGGTAGAGAGTGGACTGAGTTGTACCTATATTGCATGAAGAACATCGATAGAACTGATGGGTTAGTTAACTATAGGATTTTAGAAATATGGGGTGTTTGGGAGTTACGAGAGCACTTATATTTCTAGTAGTGATAATAAATCTTTTTCTTCCCCGTTCTTTACCGGGAAATCCTAAGTAGTCAATAGGGCCAACACTTTTAAGCACACGGGTGTCAAAAACTTCGAGATCCATTACACTCGTGAGGAAAGGGTGTCCGTTTTTCAGAGGACATCAACCTTTTTGATATGGGCGACGAGGACTACATCATTCTAGAAGCTTGTTCTAAATAGGATCAAGCCAACATGACCACCCCACTTGACTCACATAGTCCCTTTTTATACTTGCACCTCCCTATTGTCCAAGATCTAAGGGATTTTTGTTCCCTGTACATTGTTTGAATCCGAGGCTCTAACAACTACAAATATTGCTCCCTCCCAGATTTTGCTGAACGATTGGGGCTTCACTAAGGTCTTCGAGATCATATGTCATCGATTGGATGTCAACCATATAATATGGATTTTATTTTCCTTTTACGGTACCAAGAACTGTTCGAGGGAGGTCTGTTTTAGGGGGAGCTTAAGAATAGATCTGAAACAACATCTAATCCCTGATATTTTTCTCTGTTTATTTGTACAAGCTATTAAGCTGTGTTAATGATGATGTAATTATATGATTACAAAATTTACAAAGTTAACATGTTTTCATGAAAGCTTGTGTTATTTTGATTGTAGTTTTATTCCTATCTCTAAGATTAATTGTGCTTAGGTTGTTTTAGCCAAAATTTACAAAGGGGGAGATTGTTAGTTCCATGGTTTTGGGGTTGGAAACAATTTTGCTAAAACATGGTTCTTGACAGATGCTGAGCAAGATGTCACAACATCTTGATTATATTGATACAACCGAGTTTGAGGTTATATTGAAGACATATGCTTTAACAGATGTTATGACATTTTGAACCAGAACATCAATACAGGTTGTTTTAAATCTTGATAGATTTGATTTGATCTTGTGTTATTTATTTCAGATATATCTCAATAGTATTCGCAGGTCAAGAATATTTAATCTGGAACTAAAGAATCAAATCTCCAACAAAATTAAAGTTTCTAAATTTGGATGATTGGATAATTTAGGAAACTTGAAGATTTGTTCCAAGATTAGAAGAGATTTCTCTGCAAACTTGTTGCAGTTCTTAGTGTGTGCATCAAGTAATATTTGGGCAAAGGTTTCAAAGTACATGGACTACTGAATATTTAAAGAGAACCTTAAAATAATGTAAAAACAACTTGCACAGTTGTAAAATTAGGGGAAGTCATGGGTCTGCAATTTTGAGAGTCTCTTATGTGTATGCAAGTCACCCTTGTATCTTTTGATACTTGTGGTAGACGTTATGTTATCACTCAGAAGCCTTTAGGTAATGAGTTGATTAGCATTATCACTCTTGAAGCTTTTAAGCAAGAGAGTTCAGTATTATTAAGATCAAGTATTGTTCTTAGTTGAAGCTGTGAAGCAAGATTAAGTATTTTGTTTGAAATAGTGATCTTTTTTTATCACTAGTTTGTGATTGATTTTGCCACTGGAATTATGACTTGTTTTGAAACACTCATTATGATTGGGACTGTTTTGTTTATCACTACGGTGATTGGAGGTGAGATGTCAATTTCTCATATCTAGATGTTAATTTCTAGGTAGAAGTTGCACTAGGTAGGGATTAGGCAAGAAGTTTGAAACTGGGATTGTTTAGGCTTTGAACTAATACTGCTAATAGTGGATTTCCTTCCTAGCTTGGTAGCCCCCAGATTAGGTGTTGTTGCATTTTATTGGGTTAACGATTCCTCTATGTTATTTACCATTCTGCAAGTGTTTTCTGCATATCTTTCTATTTAGTAAATATGTATTCTGTCACCAGATGATATCAAGACATCTCTCCTGACATTATTGTTTGAGTTGAGACATTAATCTTAACTTATGATTTATGCTGGTTGCCATTCTGTGATATATCTGTTTACAAAAGTTACATGTCAATGTTATTGTTCAGTATCAGGAGCAGATGCCATAACATTTGACTTGATGTCATGTTTTGATGTTGGAACATCAATATTAACATGTGTTGACCCTATACCAGAGAATTTCAGCCTCTACTTGAAATCTCACACACAAACATCCTTAACCCAAGTTCCAAAAGACCAATCACCTAAGTTTTTTGCTTAGAAATAAGGAATATCCATTATAAGGACTCACTTAACTAACTCTGATACTTCTATACATTTATCCAAAAGTGGGTTTGTAGACTATTACCTATCATCTTATTGATATTATTGGCAGAACAATTGTCGCATCATTCCCCTCGGAGCCAAACATGGAAATGTCTCCCCACCACAAAGAAGCTCTCCTGAGACCCTTAATGCAACCACAAATGGACGACCTGGCCTCTAGGGAGTCATACCTAGCAAAAAATAAAATCACTTCACAAATTAAGGCCTTCCACAAGAAGCCTCAAATGCCACCTACACAAAAGGACTAGGTTGACGTGCCTCAAATACCTAACCCCTAAGCTACTTAGTGCCTTAGACTTACACATATATTAACACCCAACCCAAGTAACATTCTCCCCTTCTTTGGTACCACTTTAGAGAAAGCACCTCTGCAGACCAACAATCTTCCTCTAGACGAAACAGACATCTTTATAAAAGAGAGAAAAAAGATAGAAATAACAATCAAAATCAAGTTGAGAAGAATGATCATCCTGCCAAGGTTGACAAACTTATTCCTTCAGTAAGAAATTCTCTTAGTGAAAAGTTTGACCAATAACTCCCAAGTCCCCCCTCATTGGGGTTTCACCCACCAACATGCATAAATACTTTAAAGGGAGGGAACTCACTCTACAATGAAGGTAAATATCATCCAATTCTAGGAAAAATCCTTCCACATTAATACCATAGAGACAACTCTTAAAGAAATTCCCCCTCAACTCCATGTCAGCTTAAAAAATTTAAAGATTTATTTAATAGTCAAAGATTCTCAACAGACACCTCCCCCACAAAATAAGTAACAAACTTTTTTAATATGGATAAATGTATCTTGAAATTTTTTTTATATAGAGACAGAAGATGTACTACAATAAATAATAGTGAATAGTTTATCCAATACCAATAAAAATTAATTGTTACTTGTAATTTAAAATTATAGTATGAAGAGGAGTGCTGGAAACACTCTCTCAAACACTCACTTTCTTATTAGTTAAAATATGTGTGAGTCCATCACTTTAGAAATAGGCCCCATATAAAGTAGTAGGACTCACGCATGTTTCAACCAATAAGAGAGTGAGTATTTGAGAGAGTGTTGAAAAGAGAATGTGTGAAATTCGGGTGTAAAAGATCCAAATGTCTTGAGAGATGTCGAGACATGTGATTTGTCAAGAAACATTAGCAAGTTATATACACAAATTTCTGCCAAACTGAAAGATAAATGACACCAGAAATTGTTGACCCATATAGGTGACAAACACACCTACTCTGAGGGCATACCAAGCCAAGAATGAAGTCCACTATCAGAAGTATTAACTCATAGCTAAACATTCCCGTTTACAACCCCTCACTTAATCCCTACCCAATGACCCTTCTACCTAGATCCTCTCTAGATATGGAATATCCTCATCCCACTTCCTATTACTGCAGCAATGTTGTACAATTCTCTAGTCCCAGGAGTTGCAGCATCGACCTAATACCCAATGCATTCTGATCACACATACAAACAGTTTGGAAGACATACTTCTATGAAAATCCCTAGCCTAGACTCTTGACTATGAACACTACCTTGGAGTTACTTCAAAGCTTCCTCCAAGAACAATACATATTCCTCTTGCCTACAAGCTACGAGGACTGCAATGACCTTCCCACAACCTGGGAGGTTCACTTTGACAAACCCTAATGATTACATCTTTTCTACTCGTGGTTGTCTTCTTTTTCTAGGTTACAAAACATTTCTATTTATAACTTATACCCAACTGGATTTGGGCCTTCAATTCACAACATATTTGCTGTTACAATATAGCAGTAACTTCTGCTACAAACAATGTCTTCAATCTTTTAGTTTCCGAGAATATCTCCATATTTAGAAACTATATAATCTTCAAATATTCTGATTTGATTCTTCTGACCTTTAAAACATATAACACCTTATATGATTTGCATAATATTCAGAGAATATTCTACATCTGTTAAATTAAAACTGAATCCCATTAATCCAGCTCAGCAGTCGCGATGTTAATATTTGTTCCATAGGACATGTTATTCCAGAACATGTTCCAACTTCTCATAGGACATCTTCTTGTTGTACCTGTTGTATTTTGTACCTGTTTTTTATTTGCAAGTTTTACATCTTATGATACATATTGTCGCCGTTATAGTTTAGCCAAACATAAATATCAATTACAAAATTCAAAGAATTAACAATGTGCTTCGCATTTCTCATAGCATGAATTCTCTTGTTCTGAATTACAAATCACTTTATAAAAAATTTATTTTAAATTAAAAATCATTTTATATTATCAATACAACATTAATGATTTTTTTCCTATTCTATCGTTCACTCTTCATTACTTTTCATCCTTCTAATTCTTTTAGTTTTTTTTATTAATAAAAGATAGTTTTGTAAAATTACACATATGTTTTTATCATAATTTTTTTAAATCACACTCCTTAAATTAATATGTGAAATGGACAAACATCATGTAATTTGAGACGCTCATAGTATTTTCTTTTTTAGCATACAATTCTTCAAAGTACAACCTAAAAAACGCCTTAATTATACCCCAATCTAGATATTCTCAAATTTCTTGCTTTGCCAAATATGTCTAGTGGTTGGACAACAAGAGCCGTACCACTGATTAAATGAAAATTTAGAGCAAGTCAAATGAAAAACTTGGGACTCAAAAGTCAGTGAAAGCTCCATGCATCCCAAAATCTAGCCCTCGATTTGAACCATAATTTGACCTAGGGTTTACAACCCAAGCGTGTAACAAAAGTTTAAAACATAGTCAAACTAACACACCTCTTTCTACGTGAAACACACCGTCACTACCAACTCTCTCAATAAGAGGCCAAACTCCAATTACTAAAGTTTCATGAATAACTTCAAAAATTAATGCTAACAACGAGTTGCCTCATGGCCTCATTTAAACATGTTACGAAAATGGATGCACCTTAGACTAATAAAATAATTGGGTTGTCATGTGTTTCTCGTTTCTTTGTCGGAGAGAGATAGGGGGAGTGAACTTAGCGAAAAGAAATTGAAGATAAAAAAGAAACCATCAAGTGTATAGTTATATTATATTTATTTAAGTTATATTATTTATATTCATTTAAGTTATATTATATTTATTTAAGTTATATTATACAACTTATATAGAGTACTATCATTTAGAATATTCAAAACTTCTAATCATAAAATAATTAGCATAAGATTGTATGATAACTAAAATATATTAGATGACAAAGAGTTTTACCCAATAAACAAACGTTAAAATACCTTTCTTACATGGAACTTTGAGGAGATAATCTATTTAGAGAAATTTGAATGGAACTTTGAGGAGATAATCTATTTAGAGAAATTTGAAGGTTTTGTAGATGATCAGACTATGATATATTTGTTGAAAAAATCTTTTATGTGTTGAAACATATGTCAAAGTAGTAGTATAGTCAATTCAATGATTTTTTCTTAAACATGATTTTATAAGTAATTATGACTCTTGTGTATACTTATTAAAGAGAAATAAAAAAGTCATGTTAGACAAGTGATTCAAAATACAAGAGGCGGTGAATTGTGTAAGATTGAAAAATATCCAATTAAAAAGTCTTTGATAATGTAAATTGTTTAAAACATTTTTGTAAATCAAACAAAGAGATTTAAGCACATCGAAAAATAAATACATAACAAAAATAAAAGAAATTAAGAGATAATAGAATTGAACTAGAGAGACTTCACTATATATGTGAGCTTTTCATAAGTTATGTCCATGAACCATCTTACAAACAAGGTGGAGTTTTACACTGACTCCCCAAACCAAACACAAGATTTTACATCAAGTTAATCTCGAAACCAGGAGGGAGCTTTTATACCAGGCGAAGCTCACTAATCAAACATAGATTTTGATGTAGAATCTCATTAACCAAATGAGAGCTTTTACATTGGGTAAAGCTCACAAACCAAACAGAAATTTTAACTAACAATCTCATGAACCAAACGAGTTTTTTTATTGGTTTAGCTCACAAATCAAACAACGACTTCTCACAAGAGATAATACACAAGAGATAAATTCCTCTTGCGCAAATTACAATAAAACCTAAACACCAGAACATATAAAAAATGCCTTTGTGGTGTTTTTCTCTTAAAGCACTAAAGAAATTTATTGAAAAAGAAAGAAATGATAGATATGAGAGTAGAAAAGTGAGAAAGTGTATGAAAATATGTTTTCGGGTGTATTTTGAAAGTGAGGCAGAGCTCTACATTTATAGGTAAAGATCGGGATCAAAAAGAAAAATGATTGGTGGGCTTTTCAATGCTCATAATTGATTATAAGCTAGGTCTAATCAATTATGTGCTTCACAAAAATGACAAACCTAATTCTTAAAAAATGAAAACTTAAAATGGCTAGTGTCTTAATCGGTTGTGAGTATTCTTAATTGATTAAGAAGTTTTATTTCTTGTTATAATACATTGGCTAAGGACCTTAAACGATAGGGAAATGTATATAAGCTTCCCTAATATTTAGGAACACCCTTGATCAATCCCACAAACACCTTGATGGTTTCTCTAAGGGTTTTAAGGAGTTTTATCAAATACAGAGGTTAAAAACACTTTTAGGTGAGTGTGAGCATTTCCTAACTTCCTCAGACACGGACCATGCAAGCTTTCAAACTTCCTCTCGTTCAAAGACTTTGAAGCTTCAAAATCCCTTGCTTGACTCATAAATGACTCAAAACTTCATTTGGGACTTGACTTCTTCATACTAATGAGACTTAAAAATAATTATTGAAAGACATCATCATCAAAAATTGTTGATGATATTTTGATGGAAAGCTTTAAAAAGATAGAGATAAGTAAGATTTAGGAGATCTTGAATGGTGAATTTAAGATGAAAGATCTCGATGAAGCCAAAACAATTATGGGGATGGATAACATGAGAAGCCCCAAGAAGAGTTGATTGTTCTTATCTCACTTTAGTTACTTGAAGAAATTGGGGGAGCAGTTTAGAAAGCAAGATGCTAAAAATTTTAATACTTACTTAGGCCATCACACGAAGCCTTCGGTTAACCATTGTCCTCAAACTAATAAAGAGAAGAAAGTAATGAAGTGTATTCCCTATGAAATTGGGTTTGGAATAATTTTGTATGGTATAGTTTGTAGTATTCTAGATTTAGCATATAGAGTCATCATAGTAAGTTAAAATTTGGAAAATCTAGGTTAGGTTCATCAGGAAGTTTTGAAGTGGACATTGAGATATTTGAATGATTCTTTAAAAAATGGTTGAAAGTAAAAAGAAAAGTAAACTCCAGGGGAAGACACTTTGAAGGGTTTTGTAGATTCAGATCATACGGGTAATGTGGACAGTAGAAAATTCTATAGGAATTTGTGTTTATGTTATTTGAGATAGTTATAAGTTGGAAGGAAATCAATAATCAATGTTTTTAATATCTACTAATCACGAGAATATATTTCCCTTGCTGAATGGGTTAAGGAAGCCATGTGGCTAATAAGCCTTCAGGTGCAAGGAAACCCTTTTTAGCTTTATACATGAATAAAATCCCATGGAAATATGTGTACAAGGGGTTTACGCTTGGATCAAAGTATGGATCTATGTGCTTGCAGGTACAACATGCTACAAATGATGCTTTGATCGTTGTGGTTTTGATGATGACTCAAATGTTTGGTGGAATCATGTTGCTTGATCATGATGGTATGGATCTCTGGTGATATTTTTCTAATTGTACCTGATGACGCTTGTAACGTCCGTTTATTTAATTAATTATTTAATTAAATATTTTTGGGTTATTTATTGATGGATTTCGGAATGTTTGTGAATTATTGGAGTTTAAGCATTTTAATCGGAATTAATTAATTAGTGATGGAGAAAAATAAAGTGAAGGGTTGTTTGGGTTGTTGTGGTGGGGGATAGTAGTAATATTGGGGGTGTGAGTTGAGCCCAACTGGAATTATTAAGCTAAGTCCAAAGGTAATAATAAGTTATGAAGGAATTAGGTTTTATCAGTAAGAGAAGAGTAAGGGTTAGCCTTGGAAAAGAAAATAAGAGGCAGTTGGAGAAAGTGCTCGTGGGGAAGTTGCAGAGAAAGATATGAAGAGTTGTTGAGAAGAGTAAAAGTTGAAAAAGAGGCAAAAGTTAGAATCCACGGTGAAGCTCGAATTCGATCGGAGAATCATAGAGCGGCTTCCAATCCAAGGTAAGGGTGGGGTTCAAACTCTATAACCGGGATTATGATAAATGATATGTGGGATTTTTTAGTGTTGAAATTCCTACTGTGTTTGGCTTATTTTTTTGTTGCCTGTGTTTGATTGTTGCTGTTGCGATGTTTTTATGAGACTGGTAAGAAATTCATTTGAATGGTTGTTACATAAGTTATTTTGTATTGATTTAAGATGTTTGATATTCATACAATTGAAGGTTATATTATTAGATCGATGGTAGAATTATTAATCGAATGAAGTCTGGAAATCGTAGAACAATTAGGAAGAATAAAGGAAATTGCCTTAAGAGAAGAAGAATGGTGGCGGGGGCCCCATAAATAAGGGGTGGGCGCCCTAGGGAATGGCTAAAAAAAAGAATTGTGGCGGGGGCCATCTACTCATGGGGTGGGCGCCCCAGACCACCAAAAGAGAAGGGACGGACGTCCCATAAAGGTGTGGCGGGGGCCACTTAATTCCTTTTTTTCCCTTAATTATATTTTTTGGCCTAATGGTCATATAGCTAATAATAATTAGGTAGCTGATAATTTTAGGAGAACATTTTAATATGACTTGAGAAGTGAGTAATTGAAGGATTGGTACAAATACCTCATGAACAATATTTAGTAAAGACTGGAATAATATTTGGTAGTGTGGTATGAGTTTAGCAGGAATAGTATATCATTATCATGGAGATATATTGGTAACGAATGCACCTGTAGCTAATGACAAACCAAGCAAATTATTAGTTGCATACTGAGAAATGATTGGCAGAAAATATAACTGAAATTAACACAGAAGTAGCAGTACATTAGTGTCATATTATATCAATAATAATCCATATGCCATGTAGTTTAACCAAATGTCATTTCCTAATTTACTAAGGTGATAGTGATAATAGATGTTATTTAATTAAAAGTCAAGCCAATGGAGTTGAATAAATTACTAACAGTAACAGAGTTATATATAAAATAGCAGGGATATTTAGTATTAGATACCTGTTAGTAGTGTTGTACCCTAATTTTTGACCACTGAGATCCCACCATATTTCAAATAGTAGGGTCATCATCATTATCATTATCATTATGCATATATCATTTGTTAACCCAAAAATACAAAAATTGTTGTTTGTTACTTGTGTTCTAAGACAAAAGAATGATCAAGAAGTGACTGAGCAAATTAGGGTTTTGAGGACCACAAGGAAGTTAAAAAATTCTCCTATGTTAAAAGGGTCCTCTCATCAATGTCTAAGTCCAAGGATAGCCCAATTCAATATCAACAACTCTCAAGATCACATGAGGCCCCAAATTAGGGTTTTGACCTAATTCCACGGGAGGGTTGAGTTTTAATCAAGACATGGCTCCAAGGCTCAAACTATGATTCAAGAGCCTCCAAATCAACATTATAGTTCACTCATATCATTCATTTGAATATAAGAGCTTGATTCATATGAAATCCACAAAATTGCAGTTCATCTGGAAAAAGTCAACTATGTGAGTCAACCTTTGACTTATGAGGAAAATGGTCAACCATGGACTTTTAAGGATTCAAATCATCATCATATGATTATAGAAGACATTTGGCCAAGAAAAATCAAGAGAATTCATCAAGGATCAAAAAGTCAACAAAAATCAAAATTAGGGTTTTAAGTGATTTTAACCTTATTTTTGGGAACTCTAGATTTTGCCTACAAACTTAAAAATCTCCAAACATGAAAGTTGTAGATCTACTTTTTCAAACTTTCCTTTCTTAAATATATCTGTAGATCATAATTTGCCTTATAAACTCAATTAATAAAAGATCAAAATACAAACACTAATCTTTCTTTCTTTCTAATTAAGAGAATTCAAAAAGTCAACAAAAGTCAAAATTAGGGTTTTAAGTGATTTTAACCTTATTTTTGGGAACTCTAGATTTTGCCTACAAACTCAAAAATCTCCAAACATGAAAGTTGTAGATCTACTTTTTCAAACTTTCCTTATATATATATATATATATATATATATATATATATATATATATATATATATATATATATATATATATATATATATATATATATATATATATATATATATATATATATATATATATGCCTTATAAACTCAATGAATAAAAGATCAAAATACAAACACTAATCTTTCTTTCTTTCTAATTATTTTAAAAACATATAAAAAGGGTTTGTATGCAAAAACTTAATTTTTCACCATTTTAACTACGAACTGCGAACTACGTTAAATCTCTAAAACACTTTCAAACATACAAATAAATGCATACAATCCCATAAAAAACACCAACAAACCCCATGAACTACGTTGACTCTGATCCTCCAATAAGGAGGTACGTAGGCATTTGGGAAACCAAAGCGAGTCCCTTTTCCTAAAATTAAGTAGGTTTAAGATTCTATTCTTTGCCCTACTGTTCACTTTATTATTTTAACCACAAATTTTTTATCATAAACCTTGCATAAGAACATAATAAACCTTAAGAAAGGATTACGGGTGCCTAATACCTTCCCTTAATCCTAATTTCTCAACTTACCTAGAGATTCTTCATTAGGTTTTATCCTGTATTTACCCTTATCACTAGGATAAAAAATAATATAGGTGGCGACTCTCTTATTTAGGTTAATAAACTTAAATTTTAAAGCCAGTCGTAACAGAAGGCACAATTTTGAGGAATCGGGTCCAAAAAAGTATCAACTCATCTATTTAGAATCTATAAAAAATTAACAAAAGAAATAAACAAACTAGAGTAAGTTATTTATGCATCTAAGGATACCATTTCTTCTCTTTTATCTAAAAACAAAACCCTTAAAAAAGAAATACAACTCCTTAGAGAAAAACAAACAAATTATATTCAAAATTCTCATGAGGTTCAAACGAAGATGATGAACTTGACAAGTGTGATAACTGTGATAATTTGAAAAATAAAATTTGTGATCTTCAAAAAATACTTGTCAAGTTCACCAAAGGAAGAGATGATTTAGATGTCCTATTAGGGAATCAAAGAGCCTCCTACAACAAGGCTGATTTAGGATATGAACAAAAAAACAACAGTAAAAACTTTGAGAACATATATAAGGCAAAAAACACATCTAAATGTAAAACCTTAAAATTATACTACTACAACAAAGAAAGTCACATCACTATGTTTTGTTTCATTAAGAAAAGCCATGAAAGCAAAGAAACACACCCTCCTTCATATTTTTATAGGAAACAATGTGAACACATAGCAAAGATTATATCTAACCCTGAGAATGTATATATTTCCTAAGAAAAAAGGAAAAATGTTTATGAAACTAACAAACAAGGACCCAAGATGATATGGGTAGCTAAAGTTAAGAAATAACTTTCTCTCTACAAGAATGCTTTATACTCTCAAACACTAAATGATATTTTGATAGCGCTTGTTCAAAGTATATGATAAGCGACAAAACCTTATTCTCTACTTTATTTCCCAAAGAAGGGAGACTTGTCTCCTATGGGATAATAATAAGGGAAAGATTTTAGGTTTTGGCACCATCAGTAAGTTCCCAAATCCAACGATCGGGGAAGTTCTCTTTCTAAAAGGACTTAAGCATAATTTACTCAGCATAAGTCAACTATGTGACAAAGGTGACAATATAACATTTGATTCTTCTGGTTGCAGGGTCATAAAATTAAAATCAAATGAAACTCTATTTACTAGCTCAAGAAGTGGAAATACCTACACAGTAAACTTAAATAAGATTCCTTCAAGTGATGTATGTCTCCTAAGTAACGAGGGTGAATCTTGGTCATGTCATAAGAGAATAACGCATATTCAAATGGAACTCGTAGACGACCTTCCAAACTTATGTTTTAAAAAGAACATATCATGTCATGCATGCCAAAAGAGGAAGCAAGTAAGGGCCTCTTTTAATTTTAAAAATATAGTTTCTACTGATTGGCCCTTGCAATTGATTCACATGGACCTTTTTGGCCCATCACAAACAGTAAGTCTAGGTGGAAATGTCTACGCCCTAGTATTCTTCGATGACTACTCTCGTAATACCTGGACATTATTCCTATCTAAAAAAAGAGACGTGTTTTATGCCTTTCGAAAACTAGCCAAGGTCACCCAAAACAAAAAAAGGATTAAGCATTGCACCCATAAGAAATGACCATGACAGAAAATTCCAAAATGAGGAGTTCTAGAAATTTGTAACGAAAAATGGTATTCGGAACCCCTATTCTACTCCATAAACTCCCCAACAAAATGGGGGTACTAGAGAGGAAAAATAGATCTCTAGCTGAGCTTGCGAGGGCGATGCTTAATGAGACCAATCTTCCTAAGTATTTTGGGGGTAATGATGTAGACACTCCTTGATATGTTATAAATCATGTCCTGATAAGACCAATTCTAAAGCAGACGTCCTATGAACTATAGAAAGGAAGGAAGCCGAATATCTCCCACCTTCACATTTTTGGTTGTAAATGCTTTATCCATAATAATAGGAAAGCTAAACTTGGAAAATTTGATGCAAAAGTTGATGAAGGGGTAGGTACTTCCTGGGACTTCAAATCCATCCAAATAAAAAGGGAACAATCATAAATCAAGCTAAATACTGCAAAGAGTTATTAAAAACATTTGTCATAAAGAAGTCCAAAGTAATGACAACACCAATGTCAACCTCATGCAATATTGACGAAGATGAAGATGGAAAACAAGTTGAAGAAGACAAATATTGAGATATGATAGACTTTCTTCTCTATCTAACATCATTCTGTCTTGATATAGTGTTTTTACATATGTATGTGTGCACAATTTCAAGCATCCTAGAAAGAATCACATCTCAGTGCGGTAAAACGCATTATGAGATATCTCTCTGTTACACAACACATGAGTTTATGGTACCCAAAATGAGCGGATTATGATTTAGTTGGGTACTCAGACTTCGATGTCACTAGGTGCAGATTGGATAGAAAAGTACTAGTGGTACGTGTCACTTGCTTAGAAGCTCGCTTATTTCATGGCATATCAAGAAACAAGCAAGTGTCACACTATCCACAACTGAGGAGGATTATGTTGATGCGGGTAGATGTTGCGCTCAAATCATTTGCATGAAGCAACAACTCAGTGACTATGGTGTAAAACTTGGACCTGTCCCAATAAGATGCAACAACACTAGTGCCATAAACCTCACAAAAAAACCGATAATTCACTCTTAGGATAAACACATAGAAGTTAGGCATAACTTTTACAAATATCATGTTGGAAAAGGGGAATGTGTGCTTGAATTTGTAAGTTCATCTAATAAACTCGCATATATTTTTACTAAAAATCTTCTTAAAGAAAACTTCTTTTTCATAATAACTGAATGAGGAATATTAAACAAATCATGCATAAACTAAAAATGCCTACATGTGATATAAGTGCATCTATGCTCTTAGGTTTGCATAGTCTACCTCTTGGATAACATAGTTTTATCTCCCTTTTTATTTTGACAAAGGGGGAGAAGTATACCATCAAGGGGAGTAGAGTATACTCTCTACTTAATTGAGGGTGAGTTTAATCACTCCAAACATATATATTATTTCTTTAACCGCCTATCTAAGATATACGTTGTCATAATAAAAAGGGGGCCGGGGGGGGATGTGGATCTATGTACTTGGAGGTATAAAGGTAAAAATCTCGCAGAAGATCCATATGAAGTTTTGACGAAGACAACGACAATTAAAGTTAGTGGAAATAACTTTCAACCTTCAGAGTATCTCATCATCAAAAGGAGACTCAAGATCAAAGTGCTTATATTATTAGAAGCAATCTAGCAAAGAATCTTGAAGTCTCGGATAAAGTGTGAAAGTTAGTCATGTCATGTGTTTGTCTGTCTGTCCGAGTGATTCGAGTATTGTAAAAGTAAGGGAGTAGCTTAAAAGTACTAAGGAAACTCTCACACACACGCCTAAAATTTCTCTTCAAATGTTTTTATCATGAAAATTATTTTCTAAGTCAAACCATGTGATTAAAAAGTTGTCAAAAACCCTTTCCAAACTATTTTTAAACTAACCAATCGATTAGTAAGTTCTGCCAATTGATTGGAATTTTTTTTTGTGTTAGCACATCAATTGGAGAAGAGCTAATCGATTAATAAAAAACGTATGACAACACATTAATGACTTGCACGACTCTATATCCAATATTTCCCTTTTGAGCTTACTAATCGTTTAAAAATGAGTTGGCCGATCGATTGGCTCATTAATTCGACCCATGGATTATTTTTCAGTTTTAAATTTTCTAACTCCTATATAATGGAGGCTCACCTCCACTTCAATTCACACCACTTTCCAATGTTTTACATTTTCTTTGGAATTTATTCTTTCTCTCTCACTATCTCTCTACAGAAAATATTTCTTTCACTTCATATTGCCTTAATGCTAGTAAGTGAAGCTTTGTTTGTGAGGAAGAAATTTCGTAAGTGTTTGTGTTGTTTGTTTATCTCTTGAGAGTGCACTACTCTTGAGAGGATTGAGTTTGATTTGAGAGATAAAATAGTCTGAAAATTTCTGTTGTGGTTTATTAAGCTTTGCCGAAAAAAGTTTTGTTGTTGGTTATTGAGATCAACTTGAAAACTTTAAGAAGATTCTAGCTTAATTTGTGGTAAAAGCTATTTGTGGTTGGGTGTAAGCCTGTAAAAATCTCAAGATCAGCTTGTATAAAGATTCGTGGGCATAATCTTCAAAAGGTCAAAGTTTACAGTCAAACTCTCAAGAAAAACCTCTTGGGGGCAAGACCAAGCCAAAGTTTGGCTAAACTTGTATAAATCTCTGGTGCAATCTATCTTACCATACTCTTTTAATGTCTGCAATTTACTTTTATTACTTTATTTCTGTTACATTCCACTCAATGAAAATTACTAATACGATCTTAATTGAAAAAGTATAAAATTAATTACGAATTTTAAATACCACAACTCACTCCCTGTTGTGTTTGAAGCCACTTGTCCAACATATCTCCAATCTTTTTGAAGATTTGCATGTTCAGGTGGAGTATCTATGATTTGATTCTAAACCGACTCTTCATCTGTGACTTGATTTTGATCTTGGCCTTGATCTTGATTTTCCTCCAGATTTGTTTTTTCCAGGATACCTGGACAATGAATCGCTTCTACTTCTAATGATTTAGGGTTAGATTCATAAAAAATAATATGAACCGACTCTTCTGTTTTTAGAAGAAATTTTTTTTAAAATTGTACCAAAATTGTTTAGAGCCAACATTGATTGATGTAATCTTTTGTGATCATCTTTTAACGTTATTTTCTAACTTTTTTGGTGAAGTAGTATAGTGACTGAAATTTTATCTTTTAAAGATGAATAAGTGAGATGTCGCATGTTTCAACCCGTGCTGTTGCATTCTAATATCCGTGCTCAGCTACTAACCGAATTAACTTAATGAAAAATGTCACCCATATATCATTTTGTAATCTTTTGATATAGTTTGATGACATCTTTTGCACAACATTATAAGAGAGTTTATAGACATTAGAATGCATTATGTTTAGTATCTTCTTAATATTGCTCTATATTTTGTATAACATTATAATAGAGTTTATTGCCGTTTAGTATCTTCTCAAAAATAAAACAAACACAATATATAAATTATAGAGACTCCAAACAAATGTATCAATGTAACATTACTACTACACAGAAACATATAGAGGGGTGCTATATATACACTGAAATGTATACACCGTATCTACATTTTAATATTTTCAAAATATTTTAACTCTAACACAAAAATCAAGGAAAAAAAATACAATTAAAAAAAAACAAAAGTGCATGTAGCTGTATGCATATACGGTGTAGCTTTTTGGTGTAATCATAATATTTCTCAAACATATATCATAGGAACCGATATTCACCATAATTTAATGAGCTTTGCTACGTTTACACGGTTTTTCTTACACCGTATCTACACTAGATTTTATACAACACACAAAAATAGCCATGCACAAAAATCAAGAAAAAATAAACTAATATAAAATTAAAAGTGTATGCTTTATGTATACATCTACGGTATAGGTGTTGAAAAATAGTGTACATATATCTTTTCTCTAATTTAATAGAGTTACTCCGATACACTATAAAAGAATTGCAACAAAATTATTCTAACACATATTTTGCTCAACAAAATACATTTTCAAATAAATTTAGAACAAACTTGTTGACAATAAATTTATTTAAAATATATGGTTTAATAACACTAAAGTCACTCATAAACTAAAAAGTCCAAACATCATTGACATCTTCAATCATTCTTTTGTGATAACAAACTCATTTTTTGATTTGATTTTTTTTCTTTAAATTTTTAAATCTTTTTCATCAACAATTTTTATTTATCTATGTGATTTCCATAATTTTTAGAATCTATTTTTTTTTCAAAAGTTCAAATTATTCGTCACAATATGAAGAACACATTTCTCTTAAAGATAACATTCCATTATCTTATGTCTTCTTAGTACAAATCTAACCAAACCAAAACTTTGATTTTTTGACTTTGACCCAATATTAAAAATCTTTAGCATTTTAAGAATTAATGATGTAAAAGAATTTGAGTAACAACGTATTTTAAAAAAATTTGAAAAGATCACGTAATAAAATTTGAAATTTGGAACTTGAAAAGAAATTTGAGAAAGTTAAAAATAAATGATTTTGAATTTTTTTGAAATAGTAATGTAATTTGAAAGAAATGGAACAAATTTAATAAAGGTTTGTTGACTCAATATACGCATAAGCATAATTTAATGTTATTTTAAATAAAAAATAATTGATATAATTGTTTTTAAAGAATTAACAAATAATATTTATTAATTAAAGAAATAAAATAAAACCTTAAATTAACTATCATCCAATAAATTAATTAAGAAAATAATAATAATAATAATAATAATAATAATAATAATAAAGAAAATAATAATAATAATAATAATAATAATAATAAAGAAAATAATAATAATAATAATAATAATAAAGAAAATAATAATAATAATAATAATAATAAAGAAAATAATAATAATAATAATAATAATAATAATAAAGAAAATAATAATAATAATAATAATAATAATAATAAAGAAAATAATAATAATAATAATAATAATAATAATAATAATAATAATAATAATAATAATAATAATAATAATAATAATAATAATAATAATAATAATAATAATAAAGAAAATAATAATAATAATAATAATAATAATAATAATAATAATAATAATAATAATAATAATAATAATAATAATAATAATAATAATAATAATAATAATAATAATAATAATAATAATAATAATAATAATAAAAATAATAATAATAATAATAATAATAATAATAATAATAGAATTTCCATTTCCTTTTTTCTTCTAAAATCTTTCATTTTTTTCCTTTTCCTCTCTCCTACGTTGTTCATCTGAACATGACTGATGCCGTTGAATTGTAGGGTTTTAGATAGAGACTTTCCATTGACTCATCTAGCTTTTCTCACTGCATCAAACTACAAAACCAAAACCTGATTTTTTTTCTCATTCCTTTTATAGCTTGAAAACAAATCCCCAGATCTTCTCTAACCATTGCTCCCTCCACCCTCATGTGATCGGTAAAACTAACCTCTTCTCCCTCTGTTTATCTCTTTTTCTTATTCTCATCTTGCTTATTTTTTAAAAAAATGATTTTTTTCGAAATGGGTATTAAAAAAAATGATTTTTTTCGAAATGGGTATTAAAAAAAATGATTTTTTTTCGAAATGGGTACTGATAAATTTGAGTTTTTTAGGTCAATTTTGTTTCCCTTGTAATTTATGTTTAGTAAGATTTGGTGGGTCATCTTCATTTATAGCTCTTGACTTGTTCATTAGTGTGATCTTGCATTGCAAGTAGTGCAGCTTGATCCCATTAGTGTAGAAGTTAAAGTTAATTTTTGGAATTTGTTAATCTTCTGGTTTATGTGATTCTTATTAGGAAATCTTCATTTTCAGGTTCTTTATGGCAAAACCAAGTTTAGCTGATAGTAGGACTAGAAGATCTGTGCAGATCTTTATAGTAGCCGGTTTGTGTTGTTTCTTCTACATATTAGGCTCATGGCAGCAAACTGGTTTTGGAAAGGGTGATGGTTTAGCCTTGGAGATTACTAAGAAAGGTGTTGAGTGTGACATAGTTCCGAGATTAAATTTTGATTCTCACCATGGTGGAGAAGTTAGCAAAATTGATGGGGTTGATTCAAAGCCTAAGGTATTTAAACCTTGTAAAGCTAGGTATACCGATTACACACCATGCCATGATCAAAAGCGAGCCATGACTTTTTCTAGAGATAATATGATTTATCGAGAGAGGCATTGCCCTCGTGAGGATGAGAAGTTGCACTGTTTGATCCCGGCACCGAAAGGGTATGTAACACCGTTTCCATGGCCGAAGAGCCGCGATTATGTTCCGTATGCGAATGCACCCTACAAGAGTCTTACCGTTGAGAAGGCTATTCAGAACTGGATCCAATATGAGGGAAATGTGTTTAGGTTCCCTGGTGGTGGAACGCAATTCCCTCAAGGGGCTGACAAATATATTGATCAAATTGCTTCTGTGATACCGATAGAGAATGGAACAGTCAGGACAGCATTGGACACTGGTTGCGGGGTACGTTTGTCATTGCGAAATCCTTAGGGCTTGTATGAAATTCTTTTGTCGTTTTTGTTCATGTTAATTTGATTAGTAGTAGCATAGTTAGAGTTCAGGGTTGTCAGAGAATTTGAACAAGTTGCAATTGTTCTTCAATACACCATATAGTATAAAGTGTTGTCGAATAGCTGTTATAGCGGCGCTATATCACTAAGTTAGTTTGTTTAAGCTATGTATCCATAATAATGTATGATTGTTTTGAACAGGTTGCCAGTTTGGGGGCATATCTTTGGAGCAGAAATGTTATTGCCATGTCATTTGCGCCAAGAGACTCTCACGAAGCACAAGTACAATTTGCCCTTGAAAGAGGTGTACCTGCTGTTATTGGTGTCTTTGGAACCATAAAACTGCCTTATCCCTCTGCAGCTTTTGATATGGCGCATTGTTCTCGTTGCTTAATTCCTTGGGGAGCAAATGGTGAGAAATTTACATTAAGATCTTTAACTTATTTTCTACGAAATGCTTATCTTCGCATTCTTATTCTGTTTGAATTGTCACCATATTTCACACTGACTTATGATAAAAGCTATTTAAAAGTGTATTTTGGGTTGTGATTGGCAGGTGGAATTTATATGATGGAAGTTGACCGAGTTCTAAGACCTGGTGGTTATTGGGTGCTTTCGGGGCCTCCAATCCATTGGAAGGTTCATTACAAAGCCTGGCAAAGACCTAAGGAGGATCTTGAGGAAGAACAAAGAAAGATCGAAGAGGTTGCTAAGCTCCTTTGCTGGGAGAAAAAAACTGAGGCACATGAAATAGCTGTCTGGCAGAAAACTGTTGACACTAAGACATGTCGAAGCCGACAAGAAGATGATGGTGTAAAATTCTGCGAATCAAAAGATGCTGATGATGCTTGGTATACACTTTCTTTCAGTGTCAATTTGTTTTACACACTTTAACATCCATTATAGGTAGTAGTATTCAATTTATTTCCACTAACCGTGAAGTCATTCGAGCACTGATAAATCTAAGAAAAAATTGTGCACGAAAGTTGTGAAGAAGAAAAGAAAACTCTAAAAAGTATTTTTTTTTTTTGTTGCAGGAATAAGAAAATGGAGGCATGTGTTACTCCTAATGGTAAAGTCCACGGAGATCTTAAGCCTTTTCCACAAAGACTTTACGCCGTGCCTCCTAAAATTGCCAGTGGCTCTGTTCCTGGAATTTCTCCTGAGACGTATCAAGATGATAACAAAAAGTGGAAAAAACATGTAACTGCTTACAAGAAAATAAACAAACTCTTGGACTCGGGAAGGTATCGCAATATCATGGATATGAATGCTGGTTTGGGTAGTTTCGCTGCTGCGATTCAATCTCCTAAGCTATGGGTCATGAATGTTGTTCCTACTATAGCTGACAAACATACTCTTGGTGTTATATATCAGCGAGGACTTATAGGCATTTATCATGATTGGTATGGTTTTCTAACTTCCTCCTATTTTTATTCACAGTATTTCGTGATTGTATATACTTAAGTTGAAATGCTTGTTAGAATCTCAGATAATGCTAATCTTGTACGATTTTATTTCTTTTTCTTGATTAATAATATGATAATATAGACACTGTCTCGTATTGTTACTAGCTGTAAAATTTTCTGTGTTCATGTTGATTCTATCTCACTTGTTTTCCTGATTTATTTGTTTCTTTATGATCCAGGTGTGAAGCTTTCTCTACATATCCGAGGACTTACGACCTCATTCATAGCAATGGTCTCTTTAGTCAGTACAAAGACAAGTGAGTATTTTCTTCGGTTACGCAGTTATTCAATTATCCTTCAGTTATTTTTAATTCTGAATTTGAATTGAATTTGATAGCAAATCTTAATCAATAGCTTGGCCCTTGCATATAGTGAATTGTAGATTGTTGTTGAGATGGTATTAAAATGATTTCTAAATAACGAGTTTAAATTGCAGATGTAACATAGAAGACATTCTTCTGGAGATGGACCGGATTTTACGACCAGAAGGTGCTGTAATATTCCGCGATGAAGTCGATATCTTAATCAAGGTAAAGAAAATTGTTGGAGGAATGAGATGGGATACTAAATTGGTTGACCATGAGGATGGTCCACTTGTTCCTGAAAAGATACTAATTGCTGTTAAGCAGTATTGGGTTGCTGATACAAATACCACATCAACACAGTAGCCACTCAAAGACAAATTCGAAGGCTTGTCCTAAGGTTACTTTCTAGTGCGCCTTTCTCGATACAATCCTAATAGAGTTCATATAGTTTTGTCATATGAGCGCGTTGGCTTGATAATCATCACACCTGTTGTATAAGGAGGGCTGATCTACGTAGCACCAACATTTTAGATTGAAAGCACGGTTGGTGTTTGACACCGCAAATGCATTTATATTGAATGGTGTTTGTGTCGGTGTCAGATGTCGTGTGTCTGTATTAGTGCTTTATAGGGGCCGATAAGTTATGCTCAATTGTCCCTTTCCCCTCAGAATTTAGTTATCTTGTTGTAGGATGTTCCATTCAAAAGTATAGCAAACACTGGCTTTTTAAGTTGAAGCCTCTCTACTAATCTATGTACTTGTAATCTTACAATGTGTATCTTCCTGCCTAGAATTCCTTCATTGCTTTTTTTTTTTTTGGCCTTACACCACCGGTTTAGTCCGGTTCGGAGGCGAGTTCTGGTATCAAGTGGTTCCATCCCCCTCCAGATCGCAGTTGCGGGGGATCGAACCGTGGCTCTCCCTACCATCCTGTGAGAATAAATGCAAGTTTAAAACTATTCGCTCAGAGTTTGTGATCAATGATTTGGTTAAACTCAATGAATTGAGTATTCTCTCCGTTCACAATTATAAACAAAAATAACGTTTTTATACCAATTAAGAAACTTAGTTAAGTGGAATTATTTTTTTTTAATTTCATGTACAATCAAAGCAAAACTTACTAAAATATATTTAGTTATATTTGATGAATTAACTACAAACATTATTTTTGAATTAAATTAAAGATATCATAGGAATACAAACAATAATTAGTCTAAAAGTTAATGGTTTTTGTTTATAACAGTGACTACGATTTAAGATATATTTTTGTTTATAATAGTGATGAGAGGTGTATGAGTTTGAAGTAATTTTTTTGTGAAAAGGATGAGTTTGAAGTGATATGTTTAGATGTTGTTTAACATTTGAAAGAAAGGTTGCATAAAATAATTTTTAAAGCTGTAATTTTAGTTTAATTAAAATCAAGAATTTATATTTGTTTATAGTTAAAAACACATTTAAAGTGAAATTTCGTGTAATCTTCTTAATCTAATATAAATACCTGTTTTTATTAATAGTGCGGTTTAAAGGTAAAATCAATTTTTGGTTATAGTTATAGGGGTTGGTAGCACAGCACTTTTGGGTCATTATTAAGCTATAATGACAATTTTACCTATGCTTTTGAGCTCCATTGGGTTTTTTGAAGTATCTATCAAATATTTACAAGTAAGCGTTTTTTTTTTTTTTCCATTAAATTTATCTATTATATCTGCAATTTAGAATTTATATCAAATTTTTAGCAAAAGAAATGCATTTTTATTGACAATTTCAAAATGTCTGATAAAATCCCATATTTAACATGCATTTTCGAAATTGCAGGTAGAAATGCATAGATGCGTCGTACCAATAATTCAAGTGTAGGTCAAAATGCCTCTAGGTTACCTTAATTTTCAAAATAATCCAGTAAATACAAGTTAATTTCTGAATATTTAAAAATTCAGTAGTTTATATGAGGTTACGCAATTTTTGGCGATGTCAGTCTGCTTTTGTTGGTGGAAAATTCCCTCACTATGTTGAGCGATAGCATAAGGAAACATCTTCCTTTCACCTTCCATTTGGTGAGATGATGATTAACCTGGATGGTGTCTCGATCCTCTTCCATTCCCCTTGCATGTAATTCTCCATTGCTCCTGTCATTAACCAGGGGCTTGCATGTATTATGAATGAACAATTCTGGGGGGGGGGGGGGGGGGGGGGGGGGTTTACAACGGGGACTGTCTTTGAGGAGTTCAGGGTTAACAAGGGTGCTCACTTTCGTCTCTCTTGGCTCCAGGATATGTATCGGACATCGGTGCAATACTCTATGTATAAGGAAACTGCTATGGTACACACGTTTCATCTTATGCGGTGTACTATCTTAGGGGATATGTCTCATGTATACATCAGTACCAAATACATGTATCAATTTTCTAACTTCTAGCATCTCTAATGGGTATGAGGGTGTGCTCCTTTGACGATATTATATACCGTACTTGTCCAAAAATACAAAATGTGAGGCACCCCTATGATGGTAGGGGTGGCAATAGGCCTTAGTAAATTTTTGGTGATTAAGGATTGTTCATAGTGGTGAGAAACCCTGCTTGGCGATGTTTTACGGTGATGAAAGAGGAAGTTCACGTGAGGTGGAAAGTTTTGTAGCTTTATCATGTTTGTCATGTATTATTACGATCTCCCTCCTCCAACCCTAGGGTTGGGGAATTTATAGAGGCTTGTGGACTTAGGGTTCAAGGAACCCCCAAGAAGTTGTACCTGCTCCCTCTTGATTTAAGGGAACTATTGACTACCTATTTCCTAGGGGGTTATGGGGATGACTTCGTTCATGAAGTTATGATTTGGAATAAGCGTTAGTGTCCACGTCTCCCCTTAGGGTGAGCCCTCTGCCACATTAGGATTATACCTTGGGCAACACGTCATGGGGCAGGCACCCGACGAGTGGCGCATGCCGCCCTCTTTGAGACCCCCCACAAATATATCACTACATAATATAATGCCCTAGGAGAGGCAACGGTCTTTGAGACGAGACAACTTTTTAATTATATGAGTCTATTTTAGGTATGAATATTTATTATGTTTTATTTATCAAATACATTTCAAATATGTAATTACTTCTTATGTAGTGTTGGATATACAAGTATTTTCCATTTATTTGTGACAGGCGTAAACATGGTCCTATCACTGATGGATTTCCATGGGCCACCAGATGGAGGGTCAAACATTATTATTTCAGCAGTCTTCAAGAGTTCAGAAAGAGGATTGATGCGTTGACAATAGACAACATCATATGAACTTCCTACATATACCATAGATTGGATCGGGAGTTTGATGACACAACCCTTTTTTCAGGTTATATCCGACAGGAGAGTTTTGTACCTCAATAACCAGAGAGGTGTGTGCATCAATTTAGGTACGTTCAAGGCATCCCTTGACCAATCACTGTTGTTCTATCTAAGGGCCTTAATAGATGGTTTAGGTCTAACATTATGAGCAATGCCCGTGCTATTAGAGATAATGCACTGGGGGTATCTTCTCATGTGCATTGTCTGGATAATGTAGCGGTGAAAAATTGAGACCGAGCCATTGATTGACTTAACTCGTATTTTAGTGAAAGTCGCCACCGCGCTTTATTGTTTCCAAAGGAGATGGGGGAAAGAACGAAGTAAAACCCAAAGAAGTTTTTAAATCAAAACTAATAAAATAAACAAAGATCTTAGATTCGAGGATTGGTTATACAAGGGAAGGTATTAGCACCCGTCACATCTGTAGTACTCTACAGGAACCTCTTTGAAAATATATATTATTGTTTTGTTGTTATTATTCTTATTTTGTGAAATAGATTAGGATGGTGAGAAAAGAGTTTTATTGTGCTCGGCAAGACATCGCATCTTGTGCCTACACACCCCTTTAACAATAGGGAAGTTAGAGCATTTTTAGTTCCTCTTAAAAGGAAAATAAAGATCCAAGTGGCAAAATCTTTTTGAGTGTTGAGCTTTAACAATACTCAACGAGTTTTAAAAATGTTGAACTTTAACAATACTTAACAAGTTTTAATAAGGTGCCAAGCTTTAACAATACAAGGCAAGGGTGATTTAAAAGAGTGGTGGTTGATCTTTGACAATACAAAACAAGGGTTGATTTAAAAAAGTGGTGGTTGAGCTTTAACAATACAAAACCAGGGTTGATTTAAAAGAGGTTGAGCTTTAACAATACAAAACCATTTTTAAAACAGGGAGATGTGCTAAGCTTTAATAATACTAAGCACAAAGTAAAAGAGGAGGAAAAGAGAGTGAGTACCTTGACAATTTTTAGTCAATACCATTCTCATTTCTTTAGATTTTTAGCATCAATGAGGAATTAAACATCACAAGTAATCATTCATGGGTGAATATCTCAAGCGGTGTGTGAAACATATTATGTGTATCATGGATACAATCAAAGGGTGAGTACAAAGATATCAATGTATAAACTCAAGTATAAAGGGTGTTATGAGTAAAAGGGATAACATACCTTAAGATCATATCATGTATGTATGAATATGATGTATGATGGATGAATAAATATCTCATGGATGCAGGGTTAGTAGACAATGTATATATATATATATATATATATATATATATATATATATATATATATATATATATATATATATATATATATATATATATATATATATATATATATATATATATATATATATATATATATATATATATATATATATATATATGTATGGAATGTATCAAGCAGGAGGAATTTTTAAATAAGAGATAAGAGGATTCAATGCTAACCATTGAATTAATCAAGAGAGAGAAATAATAATTATATTAATATTTTAATAAATAATTTAATTTCTCTCTCTTGATTAATTCAATGATTAGGATTGCATCCTCTTATCTCTTATTTAAAAATTCCTCCTACTTGATACATCCCCTATATATATATATATATATATATATATATATATATATATATATATATATATATATATATATATATATATATATATATATATATATATATATATATATATATATATATATATATACACACACATACATACATACACACACACACAAAGATAAAGACATAATCAAAGTATAAAGTATAAATATGTAAATCACCAAGCATATATACAAGTGGGTATAAGAGATCAAGTTAATATTAACATGATATTGTCTTGAAATCAAAGGAAAGATCAAACATTAAAGGGTTATGGTTTTGTATATACACGCCTAAATCTAATCTTTTTAAAAGTTGAATAAAACCCTAAGGCTTTGTTTGCGAGTTTGGAGGGAAGGGGAGGGGAAGACTTTCGAAAACAAAAATTTAAAAAAGTATAGGAAAATATTTGACATTTTTTTAAAAAATAATTTTGTTTATAATGATAAAAGAGTCATTATCATTACTAAATTTTTAATTTTCAGAATACTATAACAACCTAAAAGATATTTGAAAAATTTATGTAAGCCCTCCAAAACCTTTCAAAACCCTCATTCAATATAATTTTCGAGTTCTCCCATTTTAAGGGATTTTTGGTGTTATAAATAAAATCAAACCCTCCAAAACCCTCCAACTCAAAATATTTCTATTCTTTTCACCCAATCCTTCCTATTTTCTAAAGCCCCCCTTCCCCTATAAACTCGCAAACAAAGCCTAAGTAACCAAATTAAGGGATCATGGTATAAATATGTGACAAAGGGCTAGGTCTAACCCTAAAGTAATCATACAAACTTGATCAAGACAACTTGGTGAAAGGATCATTAAAAGAGTTTGATTTTAAAAGGTATTTTTTATAGATATAAAATAACATTTTTGATTTAATTTAAAAAGGTTTAAATAAATAATATTTTTGAGTTTTTAAAATATATTCATAAAATATGTCACATGAATAAAGAGTGTACAAAAAATCAAGTGAAAATGATTTAATTTGCTATGGTAAACAAATTATTAAAGTTGTGAAATAAAATAAAGAAAACAAGTGTTAAAAAATTAGTTTGGCCTTAAAGAGACTTGAACCCACGCCCTACGGGTCACTAGTTAAAATTGAAGGATAGAAAAACACTTAGAAAGGGGGGGGGGGGTTTGAATAAGTGTAGCTTTAAAAAACTCTTAAGATAAAAACAATTTGCACAATGATTTTTATCCAGGTTCGTTGTTAACTAAACTACTCCAGTCAACCCCCTTGGAGTGATTTACCTCACCTGAGGATTTAATCCACTAATCAACCTTGATTACAATGGTTTTCCACTTAGATACCCTCTAAGTCTTCTAGAGTATTCTGATCACAACTTGATCACTCTAGGAAATCAATGCTTAGATACCCTCTAAGACTTCTAGAGAATCCGATCACAACTTGATCTTCTCTCGTTCCTTTACAAATGAATGTAAACAAATTCTTATAAGAGTATTACAATGCTTCTTAATAAGCAATAATCACAACTGTGATATTTCTCTTAAGTTCTAAGCTTAATCTCGCTAAGATATTACAACAACAATGTAGTGAGGTTGAAGATGAAGTTTGAGAGCTTTTGAATTTGACAGCGTTTCTGTATTTTGCGCAAAGAGTTCGTATTCAGCTTCTCATCAGAACTTCTATTTATAGGCGTTTTGAGAAGATGACCGTTGGGAGCATTTAATGCGTTGCGTGATCCGTACAGCATTGCATTTAATGTTTCACTCTTTTGTCAACTACCTTGAGCCTTGCTTTTCTTGCTTTAACTGACTTTGCCTTTAATAGCTTCTAACGTTCCTTTTGTCAGTCAGCGTAGCCTGCCATCTTGTACTTGCTTCTGATCTGATCTTTGTAGATACAACGTTTGAATTAATCATAGTCAAACAGCTTGGTGCAGAGCATTTTCTTGTCTTCTGACTTTGAAGTGCTTCTAGCGTGATACCATAAGAACTTCAGTGCTTCTGCTTCTGATCTCAAGTTTTTCTGATGCTTCAATTGACCATGTTCTGATTCTGCTTGACCATCTTCTGATGTCTTGCGAGAGCATGTTCTGATGTTGCATACTGAACCTTCTGAGTCAGTGCTTCTTGCGCTGAATTTGTGCATACTCTTCATATATTTCCTGAAATGGAAAATGCACAGGATTAGAGTACCACATTGTCTTATACAAAATTCATATTCATTGTTATCATCAAAACTAAGAATATTGATTAGAACAAATCTTGTTCTAACAATCTCCCCCTTTTTGATGATGACAAAAACATATATAATTGATATGAATTTGCAATCAGAATATCAGATGACCAAAGACAATTACACAGTTATAGCATAAGCATATAAACATAGTGTGTGAATATGTCTCCCCATAAGATTAACAATCTCCCCCTGAAATAAATACTGGAAGAATTTATAACTAAAAGACTTCCCTGAGTATTTTCCATTTCAGTTGAGACGTTCACATTTGCTTAGAACTTCAGAACATTCAGAGCTTCTGCTTCTTGCTTCCATAGGGCAACTTCAGAGCTTTGAATTTTTTATTGAATCATTGCATGCTTGATTGTATCAGAACATTCTTGAATGTACCAGAGCATCATCAGAGCATCTTTACATCCTGAAATGTTTCAGAACAAACTAGACGACAAAAGTCAGAGCATGAATGAATCATGCATATGTATCAGAACATATAAGGGATACGAATGTGTTAGAGCATATTCTGCCACGAGAATAGCAGAACATTCTTCCTTCTTGCTTCTGATCTTAAAGCTTCACAGCACTAAGCTTACTTCAATTTCCATGAGCATGTTTCTTTATAGAATTGCTTTTCCCCATGTATTTGCTTCTCATGTTGAGCTTTTTCAGAATATCTTCAATCCTGCAAAAAATCTCAAAGACATAGAACTTGCAAATATTGTTAGGAATGTTGAGACTTAATCCCAGCAACTGATATAATAAATCAGATCAATTATCACCCCTTTTTGTCATAACATCAAAAAGCACATAAAAGGTTCAGATGAAAAACAAACAATATGAGAGAAGATAATGTTTCATTGATTCATCAAAACATATCAGAAGATACAAAAGAGAGAAGTAGATGCAAGAAACAGATGCAAGAAATAAGAAACAACTAAGACCAATTGACTACGACTAGCCTAGTCTAGAGAAGATCTTGGCCAGAAGGTTTTGAATCTCAGAAGTGCTCTCAGTCCGCGTCTTCATGAATGAGCGAAACTCATTGTGAGTATCTTCATGCTTATCCAATCGAGAAGCTAGATCATCTTGATTCTTTTGAAGAGCCTCCATGGTCTTCACCAGAAGGGAGGGTTCACCAAAAGAAGCTTCACAACCATCATTCAGTGGAATAGCATGCTCAACTGCAGCATCTAACATGAGAACATCATCTTGATTTTCCTAAGCAGGAAGTTTATCAGCAGGATGATTCTCAGCACTTTGCTTCTCAACATCAGCTTCTGACATAGAAGCATCTTCAGCATAATCTAGGACAGGAAGATCAGAATCTTCATTCTCAAGAGCCTGAAGAATCTCAGCCAGATTCCTTGGAGGAGTGGGAGCAGCAACTTCTGATGGATATTCAACAGCTGGATATACCATATCTGGTGCTTTCTCTGAGGGATTCTCCCTTAGCCAGTTGAATATAGACTGAAAGTCTCCAGTCAAAACAAAATATGGGGGCTTCCACACAACCATGGCAAGACAAGGCGCTTGGTCAGACATATCTTCTGCAAGTTCATCAAGAAATTCTTTTTCTTCAAGACAATACCTGTCTTTGAGATGACTGACCCATAATTCTTCATAAGGTCTTAGAAATCCAAGATGACCTAGAGCTTCTGCTTCACATACCTTCTGAAGCTTCAGAAACTCAGAGTGCATCTTTCTTCTGAAAATCCTCCAGAGATTTCTCAATTCAACATCATCCATCCTGGCATGATGTGCTGCCTTCAATGTCTCTAAACCTGTCTGCATTCTTAGTTTTAATAATTCAAAACATACACCAACAGATAATTCCCGGTGGGATTTGAGTTTGGTGACATCAGAATCTGGGTTCAGAAAGAAGTAGGGTTGATGTTCTCTATCAAGAGAGAGATTAGATTCTACTTCTTCTGACTCAGCGTCTAACACCACAAGCTCAGGTTCAGGATGGGGTTTAGGAGTCAAATTGCAGTCACGAAACAATTGAGCCAAAGAACCAGTACTTTTAGATTCTGATTCAGGTGAATTGTTGGTAACTAGGTTAATGATGGGGGAATAGTTTGCATGAGGAGGAGGTTGAGAAGAGGAGATATTTGAGTGAGGAGGAAAGAGGGTTTGAAGGGGATGAATGTCTAGAACCAGTGTATCAATGGGATGGTCAGAAGCAGGGTTGGTTATGGGTGAAGGAGGAGGAGTGAGAACTTTGGTAATGGGTGAAGAAAGAGGGGTGAGAACTTTGGTAAATTGAGGGGATTCAACAGGGGCTGTTTGTGGTTGATTTTCTGGTTGAGAAGGTTGAGGAACTTCTGTTGGTACAGATTCTGAAATTAAAACAGAAACAGAGTTAGGGTCAGAAATATGTATACCTTTGGATTTCTTCTGAGACCCTTCAGAATCAGCTTCAAGTCCTTTTCGCTTCTTCTTCTCATAGACAACCTTTATCTTTTCTAGAGCAAGTTCTCTCTTTCTGGAAGCTTCCTTTTCTTCTTCTTCCTTATTCACTTCTTCTTGAATCACTTCCTCTTCTGACCTCTTTTCAACTACAATAGTTTTCTTTTTCTTCTTCTTATCTTTCTTCTTCTCTTCTTCCTTCTCAGCATTTTTCTCAATATCTTCTTTCTCGTCTTTCTTTGACTTCTTCTTTTTCTTCTTTTTCTCAGCACCTTCTTGTTGAATATTCTCATTTTCAACCAAAACATCTTGATTTTCTTCAGCAACAACTTCTTCTACAGCAACATTCTCATTAACTTCTGCAGCAGCTTCTTATTGATTATTTTTCTCCTCATTGACAGAAGGAAGATCAAACTTTCGCTTTGTCCTTCTTTCTTTGTTGGAAGCAACTTCTGGAGCAGCTTCTGAAACATCTTCTGAAGCTACAGGATTAGAAGTTGAAACTTTCTGACGACTGGTTCTGGTAGGAGCATCTGTACCACTTCCTTTCTTGACAACGTTCAGATAATGAACTTTAATATCTGGTTGTTCATTTAAAAAGAACGTTTCAAAGTCAGCTAGCACATGTCCTCTTCTGTTTCTGATGTTTGGAATAGGTTGGGGAGCATTTCCAATAGCCCTAATAAGATTCATCTTTCTCAGGGTATTGGCATTCAAGACACTTCCAGTGACAGTCACAAGATCCTTGACAACTCCAGCATTTTCCAATTTCTCAACCATTTTGGTTTGAACCAGAAGATTGGTAATGATTCTTCCAAAAGGAATAACATTTCCTTTCTTGGTTCTATTCTCATATCTAGTATCTCTTACAACATTCCACATATGATTGAAAATGATGTATACAACATCAACCTTCTTCTGAGTACCAATGCAGTACAAGATGTATTGTTAGTCTCTGTTGACAAAGTTTGGAGAATGGGTTGCTTTCCTGTGATAGAAACAACCGAGAAGAATCTTTGTCCAGACTTTGTAGATGTTCTTCAGATCCCTGACATCTTTTGTCTTCGTCACATCTTGGTATAGTTCAGCAAGAACATGATTCCAGTTTGTCCTTTGAGAGAGTTCAAAATCACCAACAGGCTCTTTTAAATCAAACAACATTCGCAAAGTATCTTCAGTGATTGAGAAGAATCTTCCATGAACAAAAGAAACTATTGCTTTAGGAATGACGAAGGCATTAACCCAGAATTCTTTTACCAAGTCAGGATAGACCGGTCCACAGAACTCACGAAATAATGATGACCATCCTTGAATGACCACATTTTCTTTGAAACGAAACTGATGTTCTTCCAGATTATCAAAATCAACTATTAACTCACAGATAACCTCTAAGTCATCCCGAGGAATATAGCAAGTGAGTGGTGGATAGAACAATTCTTCTTCTTCTTGTTGATGTTGTTGAGAAGGAGATGGAGAGCCAGGAATGTTCGATGAAGAAGCAGCCATTGTTGCACAACTGAGATTTCTAGGGTTCTTTCTTTTAGGGTAATCAAATAGGGCAAAAAGGTTGCAGAAGTGCATAAACAAGAGAGAGAAGATGAATGCGTAAAAGAGAAAATGAGATGATGAAGGATGTTTATATAGAAGCGGATTTGAAAAAAAATGCAATGAAATTATGAGAATGAACAGTTACAGAATCAAGAAAATCAAACGCATTTAATGATGAATGACGTTAGGTGGGATTACTTGAACTTTGAAATGATTTGCACAGTTACCTAGGGCGGCGTCTCATCAGTTGCACGCATGCTTGTCCAAATAGAGTGAATACGTGTTCATCTTCTGGAAAAGTTGGTGACAGCTATTTTACTTTAACCTTGATTGTGAAAAAGTTAGAACTTCTCATCTTCTCATTCTGATCATAGATCCGAACTGATATTCTTAAGAAAAGATCTTGTTCTAATAGGATCATCCTTCTTCCAAGAATGACATCTTCTAAGTGAGCAGAGGTGAGTCTAGAAGATCTTCTGACAGTTGGCTCTTCAGAAATTCTGAGATTCTCTAAAGGAGCAGAAACTTGATCTTCTGATCCTTTGCTTCTGAGATCTTCAGCTTCTGATACTTTGCTTCTTGGTTCTTCAGCTTCTGAAATTGAGATATCTATATCTGCAAAATTCTAAAACTGTTTTGGCTTTTCAAGACCAAGCTTATCATCAAATCTGATATTGATTGATTCTTCAACAATCAATGTTTCAGTATTGTATACTCTGTAGCCTTTAGAGCGTTCATAATATCCAAGAAGGAAACACTTTTGTGCCTTAGAATCAAACTTACCAAGATGATCTTTAGTATTTAGAATAAAACAAACACATCCAAAAAGGATGAAAATATGAAATATTGGGCTTTCTGTTCTTCCACAATTCATAAGGAGTCTTATTAAGAATAGGTCTTATAGAGATTCTATTCTAAATATAACACGCAGTGTTTATTGCTTCTGCCCAGAAATGCTTAGCCATATTGGTTTCGTTGATCATGGTTCTGGCCATTTCTTGTAGAGTCCTATTCTTTCGCTCTACAACTCCATTTTGCTGTGGAGTTCTAGGGCAAGAGAAATCATGGGCAATACCATTTTCTTTGAATTAAACCTCAAAGAATCTGTTCTCAAATTCACCACCATGATCACTTCTGACCTTTATGATTTTACACTCTTTCTCAGATTGAATCTGAGTGCAGAATTCAAAGAACACTGAATGAGACTCGTCCTTGTGTTTCAAGAACTTTACCCATGTCCAGCGACTATAATCATCTACGATGAGTATTCCATATTTCTTCCCTCTGACAGATGCTGTTTTGACTGGGCCAAACAGATCAATGTGCAAAAGTTCTAGCGGCCTAGAGGAAGAAACAACATTCTTAGACTTGAATGCAGGTTTGGAGAACTTTCCCTTCTGACATGCTTCGCAAAGAGCATCTGATTTATATTTCAGATTTGGGAGACCTCTGACCAGATTTAGTTTGTTAATCTAAGAAATCTTTCTCAAACTAGCATGGCCTAATCTTCTGTGCCAGACCCATTGCTCTTCGCTAACAGACATAAGACAAGTTACCTTATAATTCTTAAGATCTTGAAGATCAATCTTGTAAATGTTGTTCTTTCTCTTGCCTGTAAATAGGATTGAGCCATCCTTCTGACTTACAGCTTTGCAAGACTTTTGATCAAAGATTATGTCATAACCATTGTCACTTAATTGACTTATGGACAACAAGTTATAAGCTAATCCATCTACCAGAAGAACATTAGTTATGGAGGGAGAGTTACCAGTACTTATGGTTCCTGAGCCAATTATCTTGCCCTTCTGATCTCCTCCAAATTTTACTTCTCCAGCGGACTTAAGCACCAAGTCTTGGAACATAGACCTTCTTCCCGTCATGTGCCGCGAGCACCCAGAGTCTAGGTACCATGACATGCTTTGCTTTTTCTTCTTTGCTGCCAAGGATATCTGCAACAGAAATTATCTTCTCTTTAGGTACCCATAACTTCTTGGGTCCTTTCTTGTTAGTTTTCCTCAAGTTCTGATTGAACTTGGGTTTAGCATGATAAACAACAGGAGGTACATCATGATATTCCTTAGGTTTAGCAGCATGATATTTTCTAGGTTGTGTCACATGCTTCTTAGTGTGTGTAACATGAAAGCTTTTGGCATGTGAAGTGAGCCTAATATCATGGGAGTGGCCATACTTGAACTGATCATACAATGGCTTGTATGTGATTTTCAAATCATCTACAGGTTCAAGTTTCTATGGGGTATCACCCTCATAGCCAATGCCAACTCTCTTGTTTCCAGAAACAACATATATCATAGAAGCAAGATGACTTCTACCAATACTTCTAGATAAGAATTTCCTGAAACTCAAGTCATATTCTTTAAGAATATGGTTCAAGCTTGGAATAGATTCTTCTGAACCAGAGGATGACTCAGCATCTTTGGATAGTTTTAAAATTTTTTCTTTAAGTTCAGAATTTTCTAATTCAAGCTTCTTAGTTTCAGATACAAAGAGCTTTCTCAGCTTTTTGTACTTGATACTAAGCTTAGCCTTGATTTCAAGAATTTCAGCTAGACTGGAAGCAAGCTCTTCTCTAGTTAGATCAGAAAATACCTCTTCAGTGTCAGATTCTGATTCTGATGTAGATTCTGATTCATCATCCACAGTAGCCATCAGCGTAATGTTAGCCCGCTCGCCTTCAGAGTCTGATTCTGATTCTGATGAATCTGAGTCATCCCAAGTTGCCATAAGACCTTTATTCTCATGAAACTTCTTCTTGGGTTTCCCCTTCTGAAGCTTTGGACACTCACTCTTGTAGTGACCTGGCTCATTGCACTCGAAGCAAGTGACCTTCTTCTTGTCAGATCTTCTGCTTCCAGAAGATTCTCCTCTTTAAGGCTTCTTTGAACTTCTGAAGTTCTTGAACTTCCTTTGTTTGCTCTTCCAGAGTTGGTTTACCCTTCTGGAGATCATGGACAGTTCATCTTCTTCTTCTTCTTCTGATTCTGATTCTTCAGAATCCTCTTCTTCTGCCTGAAAAGCGTTAGTGCATTTTTTATTTAAAGATTTTAATGCAATAGACTTACCTTTCTTTTGAGGTTCATTAGCATCCAACTCAATTTCATGACTCCTCAAGGCGCTGATCAGCTCTTCCAAAGAGACTTCATTTAGATTCTTTTCTATCTTGAATGCAGTCACCATTGGGCCCCATCTTCTGGGCATGCTTCTGATTGTCTTCTTGACATGATTAGCCTTTGTGTATCCCTTGTCAAGAACTCTTAATCCAGCAGTTAGAGTTTGAAACCTTGAGAACATTGTTTCAATGTTATCATCATCCTCCATCTTGAAGGCTTCATACTTCTGGATCAAGGCAAGAGCTTTGGTCTCCTTGACTTGGGCGTTTCCTTCATGAGTCATTTTCAATGATTCATATATGTCATACGCAGTTTCTCTGTTTGATATCTTCTCATATTCAGCATGAGAAATAGCATTCAGCAGAATAGTCCTACACTTGTGATGATTTTTGAATTGCTTCTTTTAATCATCACTCATTTCTTGTCTTGTGAGCTTTACACCACTAGCTTTCACTGGATGCTTGTAACCATCCACCAGAAGATCCCATAAGTCACCATCTAAACCAAGAAAGTAACTTTCGAGTCTATCTTTTCAATATTCAAAGTTTTCACCATCGAATACTGGTGGTCTAGTGTAGCCATTGTTTCCATTTCCATTGTGTTGCTCAGCAGAGCCAGATGTAGATGTAGGTAGTGGAGTTTCAACCATCTTGAATTAGCGTTTTTCTCTTCCTGAATCTTTTCTAAACACGGTTAAGTGCTTGCACCTTAGAACCGGCGCTCTGATGCCAATTGAAGGATAGAAAAACACTTAGAAAAGGGGGGTTTGAATAAGTGTAGCTTTAAAAACTCTTAAGATAAAAACAATTTGCACAATGATTTTTATCCTGGTTCGTTGTTAACTAAACTACTCCAGTCCACCCCCTTGGAGTGATTTACCTCACCTGAGGATTTAATCCACTAATCAACCTTGATTACAATAGTTTTCCACTTAGATACCCTCTAAGTCTTCTAGAGTATTCTAATCACAACTTGATCACTCTAGGAAATCAATGCTTAGATACCCTCTAAGACTTCTAGAGAATCCGATCACAACTTGATCTTCTCTAGTTCCTTTACAAATGAATGTAAACAAATTCTTATAAGAGTATTACAATGCTTCTTAATAAGCTATAATCACAACTGTGATATTTCTCTTAAGTTCTAAGCTTAATCTCACTAAGATATTACAACAGCAATGTAGTGAGGTTGAAGATGAAGTTCGAGAGCTTTTGAATTTGACAGCATTTCTGTATTTTGCGCAAAGAGTTCGTATTCAGCTTCTCATCAGAACTTCTATTTATAGGCGTTTTGAGAAGATGACCGTTGGGAGCCTTGCTTTTAATGTTTCACTCTATTTATAGGCGTGATCCGTACAGAATTGCATTTAATGTTTCACTCTTTTTGTCAACTACCTCGAGCCTTGCTTTTCCTGCTTTAACTGACTTTGCCTTTAATAGCTTCTAACGTTCCTTTTGTCAGTCATCGTAGCCTGCCATCTTGTACTTGCTTCTGATCTGATCTTTGTAGATACAACGTTTGAATTAATCAGAGTCAAACATCTTGGTGCAGAGCATCTTCTTGTCTTCTGACTTTGAAGTGCTTCTAGCGTGATACCATAAGAACTTCAGTGCTTCTGCTTCTGATTTCAAGTTCTTCTGATGCTTCAATAGACCATGTTCTGATTCTGCTCAACCATCTTCTAATGTCTTGCGAGAGCATGTTCTGATGTTGCATACTGAACCTTCTGAGTCAGTGCTTCTTGCGCTGAATTTGTGCATACTCTTCATATATTTCCTGAAATGGAAAATGCATAGGATTAGAGTACCACATTGTCTTATACAAAATTCATATTCATTGTTATCATCAAAACTAAGAATATTGATCAGAACAAATCTTGTTCTAACAAAAATACTTACCACTAGACCATGCGCCCTAAGTCCAAATTGAACTCCATCTTCAACCTCTAGCTCGTGATTTCTGAAAATTGTATCTTGGCCAAAACTCAACCATTTTCAAAATCACAAACATGAAAGTTGTTGTATTTTTTATCACGATTCCAAAAATGTATCAAACTTAATTTTATTTTCACTATAACTCAAGAATTTTGCAGAAACTCGTATGAACCCTAGTTTTTCAAAATGAAATTAAATGATTCATAATAATAATAAATGAAAACCAAATGAGGGTTTTTGATCCTCACATGATTCTAAACAAGATAGAATCGAGAATTATTGAAAATGATGCACAAATGCTAGAGTTCTAATTTTGAAAACTTACCTCTGCAAGTGGAGATCGAAGGATGGATTAATGGACCTCTAGAAGTGATTTGATGATTTCGACAACTTCCTTGGACCTTGGGGATGCTAACTGAATGCTTAGAACACTTGGAGATAGCCTGAATTGCTCTACCTGAATCAAATTGCAAGAGCTTGAACTAAAAATGGAGGATGATGATCAAGCTATTACAAATGCAATGTGAGTGTTGCTACAACTTCTATATGGTATAGGGAAGTTGTTTGTATGATTGGTTTGCACATAAAATACTTAGAACTCAAAAAATATAAGTTTATGCAAGTTGCAATTTTTGAAATTTCAAGTGAGGGAGTGAAGTTGAGATTTTCTGTGTGTTTGTTTCAAGAGGCAATGACCTATATTTATAGGAATAATTTGCGGTTTGTGGGGGAAAAATCATATCAAATGGTTGCTTCAAACTCAAGTTGTGTGACATTGCTTCTTGGTGAAGAAATGAGAAAGTTATAGTTTCAATGGTACTTGCAATGCTTTAAACATAACTTAGGGAGGCTCCTCTACAGATTAGGGTGCTGCTTGTTCGGTTTGTGTTGAAGTGTGATTGGAGGAAACAAGTTAGAGGCTCAATGCAAGAGTTGTTGGTGATTAAAGTGGCTTTACAAGAATGAAAGTCATGTCATTATGCCATAAGTGGAATTATTCTTTGGTTAATGATGAAAACACTTGGGCAATGCATCAAATCTTTGTGTAAACCTCTGATAAAGGAAAGATTTGTAAGTTATAGGACCTGTAACCAAAGATTTGGTAGGTTTGGTTCATGGTTGGAGCTTGGTTCATCACAAAAAATGGACCTATAATTCAAGTAGGGAGGTCCAACTTCCTCTCTTCGAATCTCCTAACTCACAAATGCTATGGAGAAGATTTTGTACTTTTTGAAAAGCCCTAAATATCCTATACAACTTTCATGTTTGAAGTTTTCTCAAATTCTCAAAGAATCTTGATGGAAACTGGCCTCAAAGTTGCTTACTTTTAAAGAACAAATCTGCCTTCATGGAATTTTTCCAAGTGTTTGAAAAAGTCAACAACTTTATGGCTCCATAACTTAAAATCCTTTCATTTTTGGAAAAATCTTCTCATGGAAAAAGTTGTAGATCTTGATTTCCTCTCCAATTCAGCCTTTGGAGCAAAAAAATTGGTTACTTATTGAAGAAGTTATAATCATTCAAAGTTAAGAATAAAACATGTGATTTCTTCATGAAAAAGTCAAAACCCTAATATTTGAATTTTGCTTCCTTGATTGATTTTCTTGATTATTCTTGATCAAATGACTTCAATAATCTCATATTCATGATTTTTATCTTCGAAAGTCCAGGGTTGACCAAATTTCTCAAAAGTCAAAGGTGATCTTGGACAATTGACTTTTTCCAGATGAATTGCATTCTTCCAAGTATCAACTGAATCAAGCTCTTCTAGCCAAATAAATGTTATGAGTGGGTTATAATGAGGCATTTGAGATCGGTGAATCATGTTTTGGGCCATAGAACCATGCCTTGACCAAAAGTCAACTTCCCAGAGAATTAGGTCAAAAACTCTAATTGTGTACCGGGTGAATTTGAAAGTTGTTGATATTAACTTGAACCACACTTGGCCTTGGATATTGATGAGGGGAACCAATTGAGTATATGAGAAAGCTTGAGCTTCTTTGTGAGTCTCAAAACCCTAATTTGCTTGAGCTCCTTGATTAATAACCTATCTTGTGAAACAAACAACAAGCAAACACAATATATATATTTTTTTAATATTTTTGGTTAGCAAATGATGTATAAATGATTATGAATGATGATATTGATGATCACAACCTTCGAGATTCAATGCAAATGAGGTGGGATCTCAGGGTAAAAAATCGGGGTACAATAGATGGTTACTTAGAGTGGTACTTTACAGTATCAAAATCTTAAGTGTATATATGGTTACTTAGAGTGGCACTCATACTCCTAATGTCTTAAAATTTTGAGTGTATATGTGGTGTCAAAATCTCTTGAATTTATGGTATCAGAGCCTGGTTAGACGGTGTTCCCATACTCCCAATATCAGAGTCTGGTTAAACTCAGTGGCATAGTGATGTTTCCCAACAAGTGGTATCTAGTATCAGATTCTGGTTAGGCTCGGTGGAAATCAAGAATAGTGATGTTCCTCAACAAGTGGCATCAAATCCTGGTTAGGTTCGGTGGAGGATCAAATATAGTGATGTGGGTGACCCTTGTGGAAAAAGAATGTTAGGATTCACATAATGATGTGGGTGACTTTCTTGTGGAAATAAATTGTTAGGATTCATATAATGATATAGGTGACTCACACTTGTGGTAAAAAATTGTTAGGATTCAAATTTAATTAAGTCTCACACCATCTAGAAATGAAGAAAATGATGAGTTTAAAAAAGAAAATACAGGTACCCCTTTTGGTGGGCCACAACCTCTCCCAACAAATAATTTATCATTATGCTTTCTTGTTAACACTTTCTTATATTAAGCTAGAGTTTTCCACTATATAAAAAATTTCAATGAATATTAATAGAAAGATAATGTTAGAGCAAATATTGTGGTCCGTACTGTTTTTGATTGAAGGTTATGAGTTAATATACCGCTACTACTTAAAAGACATCTTAAAGAGTGACAAAACCATTACCAAATATTTCCAGAAATCCATCATTCAACCATAAATACTGCCGGGGGGGTCTATGAGCTATAATTGACAACAGACAAACATTTTTGTATGCATAATATACAATAGCTGTAGTGAACTGGAGAACCCTATCTAGATCATGTATTTCAACGAAATGAAAATCATGAAAACATCACAAACATGGTGTGATTGACAGAGCTATATATTGTACGGATGGTTGCTTGATCACGGGGTGATCAAGCTGAAGGTAGCCTCCAATGTTGCCGGTTCAGCAGTCATTTCTAAGGATGGTACATTGGTGCTGAGAGTCGTAGACAACCTCATTGCCACACGTTGTAGTTGTGTAATTAATGTAATGGAGAATTCTTAAACGTAAGTGTGTGTAATTGGTCGGTCGCATTCACATTGTCGACACTAACACATGCATGCATTAGAATGAGTTGAGTAATGGTTTGGAATAAAAATAGATATATTATGAGTCTTCTTGGTCGTTGATCTGTTGTTGATTGTAGTGTTCTTACGACTCTTCAACAATAGGTTAGAAAGTATGAAAGAGGAAATGGTCTATTAGATCCTAATCAATAATTTGATGTTTTTGAACTCCTTCAACAATTTGTCAAATAATAAAAGAGGCTTGTCTATTAATTAAGATGACAAAGAGAGTTTGGTTTACTACGAAAACAATCATTACTCCATGATTCAGGATTTTGTTTAGCTTATAATCATCTAATCATTATTTTAATGTCGGGTTGTCTATTTTTATCAATGTATAGTATTATTTTCGGGTGTTTTTTTAATTATATATAAGATACTTAAATCAACAAAAAGTCAATATTTGATTTAAGGGTTAAATATGTTTTTAGTCTCTATAAATATGCGACTATACATTTTTAGTTCCTATAATTTTTTTTTCAATGAATGGTCCTTCTAAAATTTTCATGCATACAATTTCAGTCTATGCTATTTTATAAAATTTTAAAAACTGTTTAATTACCCTTTAATTTTTAAATTTTTGAATAATTTTTTTTATATATGTTTAGAATACTGTAAAATATTTATTTATTAAGTTTTAAAATTTTTTAAAACAAGAAGAATTAAATATGAATTTTTCAAATTTCAAAAAATAATGATAAAAGCAATGAAAATGTTAACTTAGAAATTAAATTTTGAGTTTTTTTCCAGGAACTTTTTAAAACATTATGAACATGTCTACAAAATAATAATTCTAAAATACACATTGGTTTGACAGTAGGGACTGAAACTAGGTCCATAATAATTTTATAAGGACCATTCATTGAAGAAATTTTTTATAGAAGTTAAAAATGCAGGGTCACATATTTATAGGGACAAAAACGTATTTAACCCTTGATTTAATATATAAACTAAATAAATTAACATTTTTTTTGACTCAAATATATATTATAAAAAGAATAAGAAGAGTCCCGTAAAATCAATTTAGTAGGTAGTTGGATAAGGATATTAAATTTAAGAGCGCTACTTTTTATTCATTTTTTAAATATGAAATTTCAACCACCACTAAACTACTTATCTAAAAAAAAAGGAGAAGAACTAATAAATATATTGATATTAAATTTATGATTTAGACTAAAAAGACAGTAAAAAAGAAAAACAAGTAGCATCAAATTATAAAGATTAAATTTATTGGACATATATTTCTTTACTTATTATAATTAAATATATTAATATTTTTTTAAATAAAATTATTAATTTATAAGTATTAACAATTTGTTTACATTAAAACGAAAAACACAAAAAATGTTAGAGGTTTTTAAAGGTTAAACTTCATACCAACGACTCACGCCAATTAACAAACAAATACGTATCCTATCCACCCATAATTAAACTATTAGTATATTGATAACAATATTAATTAAAAATCAAACCCATAAATTTAAATTGAATATTATCCTGTGTTGTCTGTAAGGTTCGTGATAAGTGGCCCAAGAACGAACATCCAGAAGAAAGACCCTCAGAACAAGTGCGCATTCACATTCATCAGAAGTAGACAATTATGTCCTCCACATCAATTATCATCTAATTCATTCAGATGGACGTCCACATAGCATGCCACATTACACACAAATGATTAGAAGTGTTCTTGATATATAAGGAGAAAATACATCATTTAAGGTATTCAAGTCTATGTCCCTGTATCATTACTTCTGATTCTTTTACTGACTTGGGTGTTTGAGTGCTAATCTTGTAGGTCAGTTCCGCTTCGTCACATCAGAAGTACTGTTACACTGTAGTGAGATACAACTCCGCCACCTCATATTTCTAGCTCCCAACTGAATAGTGGTGCCATTTGTAGGAATCAATTTCACTAAAAACTAATTTTTCTCCACCAAAATTCAACTTCACGAATCTCCTTTTTTGAAGTTTCAACTTCCTTCTAAGATCTATTATTAAACTCACATAGTCTGGTGATATCCAATGTCATTAGACCTACCACTTAAAGATAAGCTGTTGATGCAGCCACACAAGAAGCCAAAGCTCCACCTCTTGCTCCCTTTTCCCTGTTGGAAGACAATCTAGTTCTGGTGGTATCTCTGTTTGACGCTACACAATAAGATTATGTTCCTTTAAGGGTTGGTCAAAGAGCGTTCCAAGCTTTACCATTCTTCATACATATACAACAACCTTTATAGATAGAACCATCACATTGACCTCCTTTCGAATCTGTTGTAGAGGGACAAGAAATGCTCCCAAGTCTTCACCTATTGCAAGCAAATCTTGGAGTGCCACCGACTTGCTGAAGAACATATACAATCTAGTACACCAGTAGAACTCACAATCTTTGCTTATAAGATACTCGAAATTGAAGAGAACTTGCAATACGCTTCACCAAAGGACAACAATGTACGAAAGCATCCTCCCAAAGAAAACAAGATGCCATACATGATCCGATCTCTGTTGACACAAATGTGCCATGGGGATAGGCTCCGAGATCACCAGCTCGCAACCAACACTGAGGACATAGGACTCCTTTGTTCGGTTATGAAGAAATGAGTGATATCCATACCCCTCTTGAAGTTTTTCATTCTCATCGTTCATTGGAACTCTATTCTCGGAGAATGGAAATATATGAAACATATGCTTCATCTCTAGAGCAAAAGAAGAACCAGTTATTTGTCTTCATCTTTGACAACAAAGTCCAGAGGTCTCTAGAGAAACCTCAAAAGTTGCAATTACAACAGAACTAGAAATCTGGACAAATGTGTTGAACATGTAGAAAATTTGTTGGATTACTACCACATGTGCTATGAAGTGAAAGCTCTTCAACCTGACCCTAAAAAAATCTATGATGATGTGGTTCAAGACCCTTCCAAACAAGAGTATAGATTTGTGGAAGGATCTGTGCGACTTATTCATTACCCGAAAGCAAAAAATTAGAACCATAACTATATTCAACGAGATTACGCAAAAAAAAAGGAAACCTTGCGTGAGTATATTTATCAATTCACGAAAGTCGCAGTGGCAGTCGGGGACACATATAACATACTAAAATGTTGGATGTTAAAGAAGAGGATGAAGTTGGATTGCATGTTCCATGAAAAATGGAGCTCAAAAGGGCTTGTAATTTAAGCGATTTGCTAAGTAGGGCACAACTTTATAGAAATTACGAAGAAGAACTCATAATTGAAGATGGAGAGAAGGGTCGTGGAACAGGGAACTCTGCATACAACCAGACACTATAACGAGGCAACAATCGATGCACAGAAGACAAGGAACACAAACCTCAATCTAGGTTATCTACCTACACTTTTTTGAACACTTTGTGGAAAAAAATATGGTGAAAGTTTCCTAACTCTGAGTTTAAGGAAGCCAGGATCAAGAACCCTTATAGGTAAGGGAATTTTCTAGGATTCATAAGTCCAAATATTATGGTTTCTACAAAAGTCACAACTACAACACCAATGAGCGCATCCATATAAAAGATACGATAAAGGAGTTATTTAAGAAGGGGTGACTTAGCAAGTATATTTGGGAAGGTGACCAAAAAGGTTGTCGGGAGCATAAGAGAAATTACATGCGAGATGAATCGCCAAGAAGAAATAGTCTCCTCGCCGAGAGAAATCATCCCCCAAGAAAGCTATTGATGATGTGCCTAGAGCTAGAGAGAGAAAAAGACAATAGTAGTGAAAAAGAGGAAGAAGACCAGAAAGGAAAATTCCATTACATCATACCCATTACACATGGTCTTCCAAGAGCTAAAAACCCCTACAATAGCACCATAAAGAGGAGAATCACTGAATTGATGGATGTAAGCAAAGAAGAGGGAACAACTTCGATCAGGGAGCCATGACGACCTATTTTCAGATTCCGGGGTAATGATAAAGTAGGTCAAAATAGATACCATAGCCAAATTTGACGTGTCCAATTATCCATGATCTTTATTAACAACAGAAGCTCTTGTGATGTCATGTACGCAGAGCTATTTGAAAATCTAGGGATGAAAAAGGAGAAGATGTGGTCCTATATGGGATCTGACTTGCAAGCTTTTAATGGAATTATAACCTGTCCCTAAAGATATATTTAGCTAGTGGTCACCTTGGGATAAAGGAGAGACAACAAGGCGATTGGCCTACAACTTCTGGTAGTTCATTGCAAAAGCGATTATAATTGTATTTTGGGTATGCCTTTCGCAGAAACGCTAGACGCAATAGCTTTCCCATTCCATCTCAAACTGAAGTATCGTAGTGTCCACGAAGAGCCAGTGGCAATATGCGCCAACCTATTAAGGGCAAGAAAGATACACAAGGCTCTACAATACGATCAAAAAGGGGACAAATAAAAGGCAATGGAGACCAATGTAGTCTCCCCCACAAAGAGTTGAAAGATATGACGATCACTCCCTTATTGAGCCTTAAAAAGTTAAAAGAAAAGTGTCATAGGCGTCACTCCCTTCTTGTACTTGCACCAATAATCAAAGACTTTGGCGTAGACACACTTCACATGATGCAATTGCAAAGGAGAAATCAATAAATGATTAAGACTGCAAACCTCAAAATCGTTGAAAGGAAGGCGAAATTTTTCAAAGAAAATAAACATTCATGAAGAGGAATGACATACCCATCATATTTGATGCTTAGCCTCTTATATTCCTTACACGGGAAACACCCTCAAATCTGTAGAAGATCCCACCTTGTTAAAGGCATGGTAAGCCGCCTTCACTTACAAAGGAAATGGAGGTATCTAATGTTTCTTGATCCACCCACTAAACTATGTTATCCTCGACCTTCTTTCGCATTCTGGTTGGATAATTCTCCATTTCAAAGGGTTCTGTCAACACTTAAAAGAAATGAATACGAGTAACAACGCGAGGCAAGTTTTAAACTAAGTTGGGTGTTCTTACTAAAGTAAATATGTGAGAAAGGAATACACTCAAGTGCCAAACAGGAAGACCAGAAACCCTAGAATATTCTCAAAGTACAAGGGACCATCTAATAAGCCTCAATCAACAACAATGTCCTCCGTAAAACCTCATATACCGCCAAAGGTTGAGATCTTTTCAAAAACTGTTCAGGGCACTTGAGTATATATCATTATTGTAAGAACCCGGGACACACGTCAAGACCTCTTTACGAAATGCTACCAATTACAAGAAATACATTTAATGCATTTGTTCCCAATACTTGTGACGCCCGTCAAGACCATTCACTTGCTTTTGCTAACAGCCAGCCTAAAGGCGTGCATGTTGAAGCCCTCATTCTACAGAATAAGAATAAGGGCTTGGGACGACTATTCTAGACTGTCCACTATGTTCATGGCAAGAGGCCCAAGAGAGAACTCTTAGTAGAAAGGCGCACGCAAAATGTAGATCTTCACGTCGACCAGAAGCACACAACTTTGCCCTCCAAATCAATCACCGTCCAATTCATTTGTTGGCATGGCACGCGCGAGCGATTTCAATCGCTCTGGATATATAAAGAAAAACGCATCATTTTAGGTATTCAAATTCATTCTTATTCTCACATTATTTTTTATTTTCTAAGTAACTTAGACGTTAGAGTGTTAACATTACAGGTCAGGCTGAGTCCGTCGCATCAGAAGTATTGCTCCAGTGTAGTTAGACACAACTTCACCACCTTGTCTTATTATTTATATTTAGTTCCCAACTTTACACATTTTCTTTTAAGAATATTCAAAAATAAAATACAATATTATTTTACTTTCCCATACTCATTTATCATCGTAAAAACAAAATATTATAATCAAATTTAATATCTTTAATTTATTTACTATTTATTTTGGTAAAATTATCCAACCCAATTGTAATTTTTACGAGTTTTGTAGAAATTCTGATTTTTATTTATCGTAATAGCAATTGACGTTTAATTTTCTTATTGAGTTTTATCTCGATCTCTTTTTGTATCTTGATTAAAAGAAAAAAAAAACTATCCATTTTGGTTTGAAGTATATTTAACAAATTTAAGTGGGAGTGAGGTAGTAAGAGTGATGTGAACATTCCTCTTGAGCGAAGGAGATCTTTACATGGTGGAGCTCTTCCGCAAATTATAGGATAGAAAACTTGTTAGATACGTGATTTCCGTCGTGATGAGCGCATCATCATCATCGTCATCGTTTTTGCAGGGAAATACACGTGCAGTGTTGTATCTTGGATTAGGGACATGTGGTAGAAATATAGAAATCAGTTTAACATTTGTAGCTTTTACAGTGAGATGAATGTTTGTAGCATTTGTAGAAGATTAATGTATGTGTGAGAGGAATGCTATTTTTTACTAGAATGACACAAAAATCATATGAATAGTATATTTTGATAAACCTTACCAAACATACAATTTATTAGCTAAACAAACCAAAGATGGTTAATCATTAATGAATCAAAATGGTTCACTCAAATATAGCAACTGTAACATGGGGTCCTCAATACTATTTATCTTCCATAACGGCCATTGTAATATACTAACATGGGGTCCTCTATGCTATTTTTTTCCCTCCCATTTATCTTAAATTTTACTATAAAGTGTGGTGTATAAACTAGCATTTGTCAATATTGAATTATGTCTGGTTTGGATTTATATGATAGGCTACTTATTTTGATGTGTCTGAACTATGAACTATCAATTTTGTGTGGACAGAAACATATCTTTGAAAGAATCAAGCGGACAAAGTAGTTAGTTACTCTTCATGTCAGGAATGGATTCTGTGGTTTTGGCATTGAAAAACATGAACCCTTGTTTTCATTTTTCCAGAATGTACTAGGGGAACTGGTATATATGGACCATTCTAGTTCAGTGTCATACATTAAATAATGACATATTCTATATTGTGATTGTAAGTCGTGCACATGGCCAATTTTTGGGATTGAGTTAGACTCGTTCCAAAATAGTGTTAGAGTATGTTTTAAATTTGGAGAAATAGTATTTTGACAAATATTTAAATGAATAATACAGATTGAATAGGTGGTTAATAAGGTTGAGTTGTTGATTTCTTACGTAACCTATTATCTACCTTTCAAATAGACATAAATAAACATGTTGGATTCGGATTCGATAGATAGAGCTATTTGAGAGTGTACAAAATAGTCTATCACACATGATCTAAAATTTTCCACTGTTAAACCGTGGGTTAATAGGATCTCATAGCTAAATTGTAGTTAAATAAGGCTCATATTATTATTTTTTATTATTGAACTATGTCTAGTCTACATAAGTCTCCAAAAAGTTAAGAAAACCATATTGACGGGAAAAATCCACTTTGACTTAATTGAGTTTGCATTTGAATTTCCTTGATTTTAAAATATGGAGATGAGATAAGTAATGGAGAGTCTATTATCCACCTTGAATTCGCTCCGGTGATAGTTTGAAATAGTTTTGATAATTTAGGTATACATGTCCGGTCTTTTAAGTCGGGTTCCGAGTGGGCAGAGTCAACCCAAATTCAGTATGAGCTCTTCCCGCTTAACGTAATTCATCTAGAAGAGCATGATTGAGCTAAAATAACTAATGATCTAAAATTGGTTATATCAATCCAAGTCTCGTATAATATCTAATGAAGATATAAATGAAAATACATTTATTACTGATGGTGGATATCTGGATTCGAGATTCGGGACAATCAAGTTTGATTCTCAATCACCAATAAAAGTTCATAGAAATCTGGATCAATATCATTAAATGACCTCTAACGGGCTTTTGTGTAAGGCAAGTAAGAACTTCTATATAAAGAGAAAACACAAGAGGAAAAGTCATTCAGAATTCATGAGATTCTTTGATTGTGGTTCTACTAGTCTCCACTAGTAGAGTTATCATTGGTGTACTTTTACAAGTAATTTTGGCGTCAACCACCACTGAGCCTAGTAAAACTGGCATGTGCCATACACATCTTATCCAACATTGGTTTTTCCTCATCGAATGATGATCACTTGACGAGGGTAGTGACCAGTAGCAACAACAACAACCACTGGTGATCGTGCTGCAATAATAGAGATATTCGCCGCTATGGATGAGTTGTATCTCCATAATGAAGTGTTATAGGTAAGCGTCCATGACTTGCAACAATAACAACACACATAATTGAAGTTGGAATGGAAATACGAGCCCAAAGAAACCCAACCACTCGCAGCGGAAATTGGGGACACGCAGGTCCCCGAAAACTTCAAACCATAATGTCAAGGGTGGAATGTTACATTAAAGTAAAAGAGAGCAACCCTGAGAAGAGAACCCGAGATGCAAGGGAAATGAGAGCAACCCCAAGAAGCGACTCCTAACAATCAATTAACCAGATTAGAGGTGAGCATTAAACAAAGAGTCTATGTTATTGAAGTACTTACAAAGGTTTTAGGAGATGGTTAAAGAATATTAAACAAAGAGTCTGTGTTATTGAAGTACTTACTAAGGTTTTAGAAGATGGCTAAAGACTTGAAAATTTTGGAGACAATATACGTTCTCCAGGAAGAAAATGTCAGTGTCGATCTGTTGTCAAAGCTCACCAGTACTAAAAAGCCATATCTCAACAGGACAGTTATACAAGAAAATTTGACCATCCCTAGCATAGAGACTAAGATCGTCTATATGGCGGAGCTCGAGAAGGGCAAGGGGTTCATGTCACCCATTGTCAAATATTTTATGAGTGAGGAGTTGTCCGTTGATGAGTTAAAAGCCTAGAAGATCAAGAGGATCTCCGTCTGTTATATAATGATCTCCGAGAGATAATACAAATGGGCCGAGCCACGCCTATGCTGAGATGTTTGGCAGAAAAGGATGTAGAGATGGTTTTAATAGAAGTTCATGAAAGTGTATATGGAAGCCACATACGTGGGAGGGATTAGGAAAGCAAGATTGTGAGGACTATATACTACTGGTCGACCATTTTAAGGCACAACGCAGAGTTCATAAATCAATATGACAAAGTGCCAAAGGTTCCCAAAGTTCATCCACACCCCATTCTGAAATATTAGACTAAGATATTTCACTTTTTCCTTTCTACCAATGAGGAGTGGATATCTTGTGGTCATTCCTTTCTCTAAGTCGACTCATATATCTTTTGGTCAGGGTGGACTACTTCACCATATGGGTGTAGACAGAGGCCATATAAAAAATAACGGTAGAGCGGATATGGTGTTTTTACTGGAGAAATATTATCTACAGGTTTGGTCTTCTAAAAACCATTATCTCGGACAATAAGACACAGTTTTTTGGTTCTTCAATGGTTGATTTCTTCTAGTAACTAAAAATATAGACGAAGTTTATCTCGGTCGAACATCTACAAGCGAATAAGTGGAGGCAATCAACAAAATCATACTCTTTTAAATGAGAAAGAAACGAAAATAGGACAAGGAACTTTGGGCCGAGCTTCTACACGAGGTAATATAGATTTTATTTTACTTATAAACGAAATACAAACTAACACATAATATTATATTTTATTTGACGATGTTAAGCCATTCAAATATCATGAAGTAAATTCGTCATTAATCATAATTGCATTCAATATACAATAATCAATTAGAAAAAATTAAACTTAAATAATAATGTGAATTTACACACTTTAAATTTTCTAAACGCAATCATCATCAATACCTTTATTTTAGTATAGGAAGACCTTCTCAACAACTATAAATGTCTAACAATTTCTGTAATGATGAGTGCATGCATTGTCAGCTTTTGTTCTTCATTATACAGTGATCGTCTTTGTAGGGAGGGGGATACACGTGCAGTGTTGGGTCTTGGATAGGGACATTGTGGTAGAAATATAGAAGTCAGTTTAACATTTGTAGCTTTTATAGAAGCTAAAACATGTATGTCTCAAATGAGACAAAAATGATATGATTAAAGGTATGTTTTGATACACCAAACATACTATTTAACAGCTAAACAAACCAAAAATGGTTAATCTTTAATGAATGAAAAAAGGTTCACTCAAATAGCTACTGTAACATGGGGTCCTCGATACAACGGTTTTTTCCATGACAGCCAATGTAACATGGGGGTCCTCGATGCTATCCCCCCCTCCCTGGTTAATAAACTAGCATTTGTCAATATGGAATTATGTCTGGTTTGAATTTATATGATATTTAATAGTTTTAAATTGCGGTCCGCAACCGCAATTACAGTCGCAACGGTAGGTTTCGCATTCGCATCAAGCCGCAATTGCGATGTGATTTGTAATTACACGTCCGACAACACTAGAATTCGCATGAAACACTTTCACCCATATTTCTTTATATATTATCATCGTAACTTAACATTTGAGAATAAAAAAACTCAATTTTCATGTAATTTGTAATGTAAAATATAAATTTTAAGAGTTTTTTATTTGTGTTTTTTCAAATATTTCCCAATTAAAATTCACGCCGCAACGACCGCAATGCACATCACAGCAACACTCGCAACCGCAACTACATTCGCAGCCGCAACCGTAATTTAAAACCATGATGATATCTAATAGGTTAATTAATGCCATGGCTAAAATAATTATCTTTGATATGTTCAAACTTTAACTTTCAATTTTGTGTGGACAGAAACATATTTTTGAATGAATCAAGCAGACAAACTACTCAGTTACTCTTCATGCCAGGAATGCATTCTGTGGTTTTGCAATTGTAAATCATGAATCTTTGTTTTCATTTCCAGAATGTACTCAGGGAATGGGTATATATCAACAGACGATTCTATTTAGGGCTGTTCACGATAATTTGGAGGCTTAGAAATGGACCCTAATAAAAAGAAGGGTTACATACGTTTTTAGTCCGTATAAATATGCGACCCTCAATTTTTAGTCCTATAAAATTTTCCTTTAATGAATGGTCCTTCTAAAATTTTTATGCATGCAATTTCAATCTCTGCTATTTTCTAAAATTTTAAAAACTATTTAATTACTCTTTAATTTTTAAATTTTTGAATAATTTTTTTTATATATGTTTAGAATACTGTAAAATATTTATTTACCAAATTGTAGAATTTTTTAAAACAAGAAGAATTAAAAATGAATTTTTTAAATTTCAAAAAATAATGATAAAAGTAATGAAAATCTCAACTTAAAAATTAAATTTTGAATTTCTTTTTTTTCCAGGAACTTCTTAAAACATTATGAACATGTCTGCAAAATAATCATTCTAAAATACACATTAGTTTGACAGTAGGGACTGAAATAGGTGCATAATAATTTTGTAAGGACCATTTATTGAAGGAAAATTTTATAAGGACTAAAAATGCAGGGTCGCATATTTATGGGGACTAAAAACGTATCTAACCCTAAAAAGAAAGAGAGAGAAATAATATTATATTTTGAAATTTTTTAATACATTTAAATAGTTATGTAGGTATTATGAATCGAACCATTAACCTTTGGATAAAAAATAATCAAGCATTATTCTAATCAAATTACATTGCATATTTTTATGAACAATTATATATTTATTTTAAATTTATAAGTTATAAAAAATAATTTTGTGATTTTTTTTTTTTGAGTTCCTTAATTGTGGGGGCTTGATTACCCTAGCCCAAGACCGATTATGATTTTAGTTCAGTGTCCAAAGTTAAATAAGGACATAATATATTGTGATTGTAAGTCGTGCACATGGCCAATTTTTGGGATTTATTTAAACTCATTCTAAAATAGTATCAAAGTATGTTTTAAGGGCCAGTTTGTTTCAGCTTTAAAAAAATGGATTTTTTCTTTGTATTTTTGAAAATAGATTTTCTAATACCATTTTTCAAAATATTACAAAAAAAATTATATTCACTTTTTCTAAAATGAAACATTAGTTTTGGCATCTTATAACATAAACATACATAATTGAAGACCAAAATTTAGTCAAAATCATAATTTTTTCAAAAAGTTGTATTTCAAAAATGTTTTTTATGAAAATCTATTTGAAATAGCTTCAAAATTAAGTGATTTTTTGAAATTTTGATATCCAAATTTTTCCCCCATAAATAGATGAAATACCTAAAATCACATTTTAAGAATAACTATTCAAACAAAAATTTTATTTAAAGCTTTTATAAAAAATTTCTTTGTAAAAGTTTTTTTCACAAAATTTGGTAACACTATAAAAATCATTTTTAAAAAAAGTCAAAACAAACGGGCCCTAAATTTGGAGAAATAGTATTTTGACAAATATTTAAATGACTAGGATAGATTGAATATGTGGTTTATAAGTTGATGATTTGATACTTAAGCTATTATCTTCCTTTCAAACATTAGCATGAAAACAAAATCTAGATGTGAAAACAAAATCTAGATGTGAGGGATATAGTTCTCTTTGAGAGTGTAAAAAAAATAAACTAACCCACATCTAATTTTTCTTAGAGTTAAGTCGTGGTTTAATAGGACTTTATAATTGAACTGTAGGTAAATAAAACTCATTATTTTTCTATTATTGAACTTTGTCTAGTCCACACAGTTTCCAAAAATTTAAGGTGACCTTATTGACAAGGAAAATCTGCTCTGACTCAGTTTGAGTATGCGTTTGAATTTTTCTCAATTTTAAAAGATGGAGATGAGACATGAAATGGAGACATTAATACCCACCTCGAATATGTCTCGTTGAAAATTTGAAATATTTTTTTTATAATTTAGGTGTACATGATGTCCCTCTCTTAAGTCACGTTCCAGAGTGAAACAGAGTCAATCCAGATTTATTATGATGTCCCTCTCTCACTGCTTAAAGTAATTTATCTAGAAGAGCATGACTACTAAATTAACTAATGAGCTAAAATTGGTTATATCAATCCAAGTCTCACATAGTATCTGATGAAGATATGATTGAGAAAACATTTATTACTGATGAAGGATATCAAGATTCAGGACAATCTAGTCTGATTCTTAATCACCATTAAGAAGTCATAGCAATCTGAATCAATCTCATTAAATGACCTCTAACGAGCTTTCGTTTAAGGCGAGTTATAACTACTATATAAGGAGAAAAACGCAAGAGGAAACGCCATTCATAATTCATGAGATTATTTGATTATGGCTTTATTGGTCTCCGCTGGTAGAGTTATCATTGGTGTACTTCTATAAGTATATTTGGAGCTCATTATTGGGCCTAGTAAAATTGGCTTGGGCCATACACACCTTTTCCAATAGTAGTTTGTCCTCATACAATGACGACGAAAGCACTGACTATTAGCAACAACAACCCATGGTGATCGTGATACAATAATAAAGATGTTCGCCGCTATGAAGGAGCTATGTCGCCAGAATGAGGTGTTAAAAGTAAGCGTCCATGACTTACAACAATAACAACACACATAGCTGAAGCTGGAATGAGAAGAGGAGCCCAGAGAAACCTAACCACTTGCAGCGAAAATTTGGGACACATAGGTCCCCGAAAACTTCAAAACATCGCCTTTGGTGTTATCCAACAATAACAACAATCCCTAAGAATATATCATCACTCTTAACATTCAAATGGCTATCATTGGAGTTGAGGGCTCACTGAAGTACAAAATGATGGTCGTAATGTTCAGAGACATTCCTCCGATGGTACCTGAGCCTTCTAAGGTCCTCATTGACAAGCTACCAAGATTTGACGAGAAATATAGTTTACTTTTTTTTGGCAAGCAAACACAAAAAGGTTTCCACTACAAGCTTGATAAATATTCGACAAGGATATTTTGAAATCTTGCGCAAATATTTGGCAAGATTTATTGAGAAGATAATCAAAGCCGCCAATGCAAACCCATATATATTTGTTGGAGCTTTCCAAAATGGCCTTTTGGTTGGGATCTTCAACGAGTCCTTGGTGAAGGTGTAAAAAACACTAGAAGGGGGGTTGAATAGGGTTTTAACACCAAAATCTTTTCCCTTTAAAAGAAGTAGTTTCTTGATAATAAAGATAAATTTGCAAGAAGGAAATAATAAGATATGTTTATACTTGATCACTTGAAAAATATCAAGCTAATCTAGTCCACCCGCCAAGGTGATTTCGCCTTATCAACAAGGTCTTAATCCAATAATCTCAAGATTATTACAGTTGCACAAGCAAACCGCGAGTGACTCACTTATAACTCTAAAACACACTAATCTTAGACTTCTTAAGGATTCTGACCAACTGGTCCCTTAAGGAAGAATCAAACAATAGTTTGAAAAGAAAGTTTGTTTACAATATATGCTTCTACACAAGCTGGATTAAACAGTATAACCAGATTCTAGACTAAAGAGAATGAAAAGCTTATGGTATTTCCAGAAAGTATGAAGAACGTGTGAATTAACAGCTTTCTCTTTGAGTCTTCTAGCCTATTTATAGACAAATATAATAATATATCCGTTGGAGGGTTTTTATGGAATTTCCAAAATGTTGGAAGCTTGAACATAGTGAGGGACGAGATCGTACGACGCGTCCGTCCTTTCTTGGTAGTGGAGCGAAACATTCGTTTTGTACCACGAAGTATGTACTACGTAAATGTTATTTTCTATTCTTCTTGGACTTCAGAGGCTCTGCTGAGCATGAGTTAGAAGATGGAAAATAAGCCTTGGGTCTTTAAAGCTTCAAGTCTTTAGAGTCTTTAGAACTACGTCTTCAGAATCTTCAGCACTTGGTCTTCAGTACCCTTTATCTTCAGAAACATAAGTCTTCAGCATCTGGACTGTTCTTCAGATCTTAAGAACTTGGTTTCTTTAGATTGTGTATCAGAGTGACAACTTCAGAGCCTTCTGAAGTGATTTGTTATTGTTCAGCAGAACTTGTGTAGCACAGAAGCATAACTTGGTTTCTTATGATTTGCTGGCAGCGCCTTTGATCAAATCAGAACCTGTTAGTTAAATTCTCAAAAACAAACATTAGAGTACCAAAATTTTTCATACAAACATTCTTATTTTTATCATCAAAACTCAGAGGTATTATTACAAAACCAAATCTTATTTTAACACTTGGCCAAAAAAGCATAAACCTCGATGGAAGAGATCATTGTAAGGGCAGAATGTTACATCAAAGTAGAAGAAAGCAACACCTAGAAGAGAACCCGAGATGCAAGATAAATGAAGGAAACCATCCTCTAGGCATTAAGTGACTCCTGACTTATAGTTAACCAGATTAAAGGCGAGTATCAGATAAAGGGTATGTGTTACTGAAGTATATACATAGGGTTCAGGAGATAGCAAAAGACTTAATTTTTTTGGAGATAATATATGTTATCTAAGAAGAAAATGTCATATTCGATTTGTTGTTAAAGCTCGCCAATACTAAATATCCAGGTCCCAACAGGACGGTTACACAAGAGAATTTAACCATCCCTAGCACAGAGGCCGAGATTGTCCATATAGTGGAGCTCGAGAAGGGCGAGGGGTGCATGTCACCCATTGTTATATATTTTACGAGTGAAGACTTGCTGGTTGATGTTTTAAAAGCCGGATGTTCAAGAGGCTTTCCGCCTGTTACATTATGATTTCTAAGAGGTTATACAAATGTGTTGAGCCACACAGTGGGTGAGAATACGGAGTAACGAAACAGTCTAGAGGGGGTGAATAAATCCTTTAAAAACAAGTATCTTAAAGGGTCAGACTTATGATCAAGTATCATAGGTCAGACCTCAAACAATTCGACCAATTTTCCAAAATGGAATATCGGAGATTTTTCAAAAATGCCCGTGAAAGTTTTTAAAACAAAAATGGAGAGATTGTACTTTTATTGGAACTTGATCACGTCAACAAATACGAGGGAGAAGTACTTACAGAGGCCTTTTAGGCCTAGGGTTCTAATGGAAAGGGTCACCACCCATGTAGTAAATAGTGGACCATTGAATCCCTATTTCCAAGGAGGGCGTGGGTCAATTATTGACCCTGACTTCTCTAAGCCCAAGAAATGTCGTATCCCATATTTCCCATGATTGGGCGATAGAAAAGCCTTGGGGCAAGGCGATACCTTCCATGGGGTGATATGTTATCATCGCCTTTCTTGGGGTGTCCTACAATCATCGCCCTAAATGGGTCCTTTTGAAAATATAACATTGCATATTCCCTCAAGTACGAGGCCTTTGATAGAGGAGAAAGTGTTTTTAGATTGTGGCACAAGGGTGTATCTTGAGAGTTGCATTCCTTGAGGATGTACTTCTTCAAATGAGGTTATGTGGCATGGCTTATGAGACGTCAAATGAGGTTTTAATTATCTTGAGAGATATAGGTCTTTCAAGTGAAGTTATATGTAGCCCAAATGATAAGACCACAAGTCCCTTAGGCGAGGCGTTGGACCTCTCGGACGGGACTTCTATCAAGACCTCAAACAGGACTTATGACCAAGTATCTTAAGTCAGACTTTGATCACACCTCTTAGATGTTATTTCTGTGTTTGATCCCGTCCAAGAAAACTCTAAGTCCCTAAGGCAAGGTTTTAATTATCCCGAGAGCTCTAAGTTCCTCATATGAAGTTATATGTATCCCAACTTATGAGACCATAAGTCCCTAAGACAAGGAGTTGGACCTCTTAGGCGAGAATTCTATCAAGCCCTCATAAAATACTTGTGATCAAGTCTCATAGGCCATTCTTTGGTTGTGCCTCTTAGGTGAGATTTTCGTGTTTGATCCCGCTCAAGAAAACATTAAGTTCCTCTGGTGAAGTTATATGTAGCTAGGATGATGAAACTATAAGACTCTCAGGAGAGGCGTTGGACCTCTCATGCGGGACTTCTATCAAGCCCTTAGGCAATACTTGTGATCAAGTCTTTTAGGCCTGATTTCGGTCGCTCCATTTAGGCTTGTTTTATGTGTTTGATTGTACCAGAGGAAATGCTAAATCCCTCAGGTGAGGTTTTAATTATCCTGAGAGATCTAAGTCTCTCAAGCAAAGTTATATATAGCTCAATTGATGAGGCCATAAGTCCCTCAAGTGAGGCATTAGACTTCTCGGGCGAGACTTCTATCAAGCTCTCAAATAAGATTTGTGATCAAATATCTTAGTCTAGACTTCAATCGCGCCTCTTAGGTGTGTTTTCTGTGTTTGATATTGCCTGAGGAAACGCTAAGTCCCTTAGGTGAAGTTATATATAGCCCGAATAATGAGACCATAAGTCCCTAAAGCGAGGCATTGACCCTCTCCGGCGAGACGTCTATCAATCCCTTAGATAAGACTTATAAGCCAGTCACTTAGGCCAAATTTTGGTCGCTCCTGTTAGGTGTGGTTTATGTGTTTAATCCCGCCCAAGGAAACTTTAAGTCCCTGAGGCAAGGTTTTAATTAGCCTCAAAGATCTAGGTTCCTCAAGCAAAGTTATGTAGTCAGGCTGATGAGACCATAAGTCGCTTAGTAAAAACGTTGGATCTCTCAGGAGAGACTTCTATCAAACTCTCTGATAATGCTTATGATCAAGTCTCTTAGGCCAAACTTCGATCGCGACTCTTAGGCGTGATTTACTTGTTCGAGCCCTCCCCGAAGAAATGATAAGTCCCTCAGGAAAAGTTATATGTAGCCCGATTGATGATACCATAAGTCCCTCAGATGATGCATTGAACCTCTTGAGCGAGACTTCTATTAAGCCCTCACACAAGACTTGTGATCAAGCCTCTTAAGCCAAATTTCGGTCACGCCTCTTAGGAGTTTTTTTGTGTTTGATCAAGTCCAAGGAAGCATTAAGTCCCTCAGATGAGGTTTTAATTAGCCTAAGAGATCTAAGCCCCTCAAACGAAGTTATATGTAGCCCGGCTGATTAGATCATAAATCCCTAAGGTGAGGCATTAAACCTCTCGGGCGAGACTTTTATCAAGCTTTCAAACAAGACTTTTGATCAAGTCTCTTGGGCCATATTTTGGTCGCTCCTCTTATGCATGATTTTAGTGTTTCATCCCACCTAAGGAAACGCTAAGTCCTTCAAGAGAGGTGTTCGATAGATCATTGGCGACAAAGATCATTGCTATATAAGTCCAACAAGTATTTCCTTAAAGGGCGGTAAAGATCTTCATTTATAAATTTAAATAAATATTGCTTCAAGGGGAAACAAGGATCTTTGTTTATGAAAGTATAGACAATATTGCCTCAAGGGGCGGCAAGGATCTTCGTTTATGAAGTCCAACAAATATTGCCTCGAGAGGAGGCAAGGATACTCCCTAGGAGGTCCAACAATCATTTTGTCAAGGGGAAGTAAGGATCTTGGATATGAGGTTTGACAATCATTGCCTCAAGGGGTGAAAAAGATCTTCGCTATGAAGTTCAACATAAAAAAATATTCAGATAAACATCCCCGTTGGTCATAAATTCTCAAGAAATTATTCACAGATACATAGTCATGATGTCTAATAGGAAGCCATAAATAATTTAACTGTATTAATATTTACTATGGAGAGCGTTCTAAGTTCTAAGAAATAGCGATTCTTCCAACTCCTGCAGCTTGTGTGCCACATGAGGTAGCTTCTAGAATATGTGATATGGCTCATCCTAGTTTGGTTGTAGCTTTCGATGTCATGGGAGTAGAACCACTTCATTTAATTCCACGTCGCCCTCTTGCATCTCTCTTGGCTTGACTTTGGAGTTATATCTTATGGCGACTCTATGTTTGGCCATGAATTCTTGGACATGGGCGATCTCTCTCAACTCATAAATCAGGTCTGCCTTACATGCCAACCAGGTCTTATTTGCTTCATCATTAAACCAGGATTATCGCTATGAGGGTGTGTCGGTCCCCATGGGTAGCATGGCTTCTGCTTTGTAGACCATGGCGAACGAAGTTCCTTGGTGTGGAATGTGGCGTGGTATGGTATGGTCATAATATCTCATCAAGCAACTCTGGCCATAAGCCCTTGGCATCGTCAAGCTTCTTCCTGAGTCCCTTAAAAATCACTTTGTTTGTTGCTTCCACTTGGCCGTTGCCCCGGGGGTGTACAACGAATATGAACTTCGTCTGTAATCTTAAATCTTTGCAGAAGTTAGTTACCATATTGCTGGAAAACTGGGTTCCATAGTCGAAGGAAATAGCTATAGGAAGTCTATATATACACATAACTTTCTACCAATAGAAACTTTGAACTCTCTTAGTAGTGATTTTGGTAATAGCTTATGCCTTTATCCACTTGGTGATTTTGATTCAATTTTAAAATGTCTTTTTTAAGTTGAATTATTATTTAAATTAAAATCAAGTTTTACAATCTTTTTTTTTTCTTTTATTCATTTAAATCAATTTTAAAATTTTTATTTTTTGCTGCATTTGTTATTACTAACTATCTAATATTTTTTTTTTCTTTTTTTACTATTGTTAATATTATTATTATAGAAAAGTTAGTACAGAAAGTAAAGTTAGTACAAAAAGTGAACAAAATCAAAATGCACTCCATCTTACCATCCATAATCAATGTTCCACAATTCACTCAAGAAAATCACATGGATCACTAATTTGAAACACAAATCTCTCTCAATCTCACCATTCACTCATTTTTATCAAAGGTTAGAATTTCTCTATACACTTTCACATGGATTGATACATTACTCCCTCCAATTCATCCCTCACACTCCCTATATAATGCACTCTAAACCTCTCGTTTTCACACACATTAACAAACCTCATTCTTCTACACCACATTCATGTTTCATCAAAAAGTCATCCACAATTCACAAATTTCACATCCCTAAAGTTGTTTCTCCTTCACACTGAAGAACAACAGCACGAAAACCCTAAAGCCTCAATTCCCACATCAATCTTCGCAAGAATAGTATAAGAAGTCAGAACTATAAGTGTGGAGAAGGAAAGCTCGAAGAGTAAAGCTTAGCTAATTCGTTTACTGAAAAATTCTCGTTCCTGTAGGTTGGTTCCATTGATTTCTAACTTGTTTTTGTATCTATTGATGTTCATGAAATTCAGGTATTCAGATCTCAGTTATCCTAAGTGATATCGAGACACTAATCTTTGAACAACACACAATGACAAGGTAAATACAATTTAAAGGTGCTGAAAAGTAATTGAACACACATAATTGTTAAACCAGTTCAGTGTATAACAACACCTACTCTGGGGGCTACCAAACCAGGAAGTGAAATTTTGGTGTTTATATCACATATGTCCTAAGAAATGTCGAGACAATAATCTCTAAACATCACACAATGACAATGTATACAATAAAACATTGCAGAAACTTAAATGAACATAAAAAATTGTTCACCCAATTTAGTGTATAACAACACCTACTCTGGGGGCTACCAAGTCAGGATAAACCCACTATGATAGTATTAGTTTGAAGTTTTATGCAAACAACCTCCGGTTAACACGTAAACAACGTCCGATTTACACCATTCACGCCTAATCACTTCTTGTGCTATACCTCTACCTAAGACTCACCTAGGTATGATATCCTTATCAATCCACCTCAATCACAACCGTGATAATCAATTTCAAAACTTTATAAGACACACTTCAAGATACACAATCACTTAATGCTTAAAAGCTTATGAGTGAATGACAAAACTTACAGCTCATAGACACAATCCTACTCTTCTATCAAGATGATATTAGAGAGGATCAAAATTCACAACACTGCACAAACCCTAACACAAAATACATTGTATGTTCCACGCCACAATTAGTTTTGTTGCTTGCTATTTAAAGCAATCTTCAAGACTGGATTAGGCCTTCAAATCGCAGTAGGCCACTGCAGAAAATACTCCAAAATCTTCTCCATAATGATAGGGCTTCAATCATTAGTTTCCTAAATATTCTCCATATTAGAAACTAATCATACATCTTGAAAATAGAGAAAATCTTTTATCTCTAAATCAAGAGCCACATAGGATTGCACAATATTCCATAATATTCTACACCTGTAACTTAAAAATAGACTTCCACAGATCCAGCTTGTACATATTAGTCTCGATGTCGGATGATTTTGCAAAGGACATCTTACTCGACATATCTCTTTAGTTGAAGTGGATAGAACATCTTGTCCAACATGTTCCCATAAGTTAGTTTTACCAAATATAATGTCAACCGTATAAAATAGAGAATTAACAGGAAGGAAATCCACTATCACTAGTATTAATTTGAAGCTAAACAACCTCCGGTTTCAACCTCTCACTTAATCCCTACCCAATGCAACTTCTATCTAGGAACTTCCTAGATATGAGAAATCCCTCTCACTCCTAATCACCATAGTGATGTCTCATAGTCTCAGTTACTGATATTGACAACCTTTCACCTAAGTCTTCAAATACAAAGCAATACTAGATTAAGAAACCCCTTTATCAATAACAATACTTGATATTGCTTAAAGGCTTTGATAAAAAACAATAGCTTGATAAACAAGCAACACACACCCAACGCAATGCATCAATGGATACATGAGTGACACACAATCATTCAATGCTTAAAAGCTTATGAATAAATGAAAGAACTTACAACACAATAGAAAATAATCATACTCATATATCAAGATGATATTAGAGAGACTCACAATTAACACACATAAACCCTAACCAAAATACAACGTAAGTTCCACTTCAAAATTAGGTTTGTAGTTTTCTATTTAAAGAGCACATCTAGACTGTATTTGGGCTTCACAAAACGTAGGCAGGAGACTGCTAAAGATTCTCCATAAACATAGGGCTTCAATCATTCGTTTCCTAAATAATCTCCATATTTAGTAACTGAGAGTACATCTTGAAAACAAATAAAATCTTTTATCCTTAAATTAGGCACTACATAGGATTGCATAATATTTCCATAATATTCTGCATCTGTAACAAACTAACAAAGTCCAAACTGTGAATTGTAGCAGACACGATGTCGAATGGTCAGGACAAAATATCTTTTAAAACATGTTTTCTCTGCAAGTTAGACCATCCTAATTAACATGTTGTTGCCTAATTTGTTTTATTAAAATTAATGCCAATAATAAAATAGAGAATTAACAGTTTAGAATGATATGATTCATAATCTTGGTATTAGTTGTTGTTGTCTTTGTAATTAAATTGAATTTCTACCTTTTTATTCTAGATTAATATTTAACTTTTTTATTGCAGAAAATATAAAAAAATAACAAAAATAATTTCATTTAGTTTAGGTTAAATGAACTAACCAATTAAAACTCTTTTTTTCACTAACTTAATTCAAACCAAGACTTTTACACAAACAAAAATCCATGAACCAAAATATTCGAACTAAGTAGACTCTGATTCTGTCTTTTGACACATACGTAGACATAAAGTGAGATGCTTTAGCGAGTCCACTAACTTCTGATTAACCATTTCCCATTCTATCCTTTTACATATTCCTTCTTAATAAACTTTGTACATAAATAATTAACAATATAAAAAAGAAAAATAAACCTCTTTTCTTTATCAGAAATCCGAAAACACTTAACATATATTACACTCTTTTAAAATATTAAGGGATGAAATTTTCAAGTATCTCTTGTTTAAGGGAGCCACTTGAAATAGTCTCCTAACAAAAACACAAACCAAATCCAAATCATTTTTGCCCTCTTGGGTGTTGCACCCCAATTTTTGACCACTGAGATTCCATCATATCCCAAATAATAGGATCATCATCATTATCATTATCATCATGCATATATTATTGGTTAACCCAAAAATACAAAAATTGTTGTTTGTTTCTTGTGTCCTAAAAACAGGAGACTGATCTAGAGGAGATTGAGCAAATTAGGGTTTTGAGGCCCACAAGGAAGTTCAACATCCTCCTATGATTCAAAGGGTTCTCTCATAAATATCCAAGTCCAAAGATGGCCCAATTCAAGATCAATCACTTTCAAGATCACCTGAGACCCCAAATTAGGGTTTTGACCTAATTCCACTAGAGGGTTGACTTTTAATCAAGACATGGCTCCAAGACTCAAACCATGCTTCAAGGGCATACAAATAAACATTATTATCCACTCATATCATTCATTTGAAGAGGAGACCTTGATTCATATGGAATCCATAAAACTGCAATTCATTTGGAAAAGTCAACTGTGTCAACCTTTGACTTTTGAGAAAAATGGTCTACCATGAACTTTTGAGGATTCAAATCATCATCATATGACTATTGAAAACATTTTACCAAGAGAAATCAAGAAAATTCATCACGAATCAAAAAGTCAACAAAAGTCAAAATTAGGGTTTTTAAGTGATTTTGACCATATTTTGGGAACTTCAAATTTCACCTACACACACAAGAAATCTCCAAGTCACCATATGATCCAAAGTCCATTATTTTAAGTTGTTGCATTTTGAGAGTCATTTTTAGTTAGAGAAATTCTGAGTGTCTAAGAGTCATTCCAATAGTCTCTAAACACCATTTGTGAACTGCTCATCACTCCCACCATCCTCAAAACCATCTAAAACTCAAAGTCACCATTCAACGTCCATTTTTGTTATTGTTGAGCTTTAACAACCCAACTTTCATTCAACTCAAACACTATCCATAATTCCACTTCAGAAACCTCATATACATCATATATAACTTGTCCAAGCACTTAAACAAGTTATGGAACACTCCCATCACCAAGTGCCATAGCCATACTTGAGCTCTGCATTTTGAGTTGGGGAGAGTGATTTAACAACTTTCAGGTCAAGCTAGGAGTTGAAACACATTCAGTAGAGTCCAAGGAAGCTGTTTGGATCATCACCTCGCATCTGGGAGCTCTCACACGAGTTCTGCAAGTTTGCTTCAAGAGGTAATTTTTTTGAATTTGAACACTATCATGTGAGCATCTTCAGCGTAAAATTAAAGAGGGAAATTGTAAACATTAGGTCATTGAAGCTATCTGGATTCTTAATTTGAATTGAAATCAACTGTGTTGCTGGATTTTTGAAATTACTCAGTTAGGGTTTTGAATTGGGAACATAATTCATGCTTGTCTTTGATTATTAGCTTTAATTAGTTACATGGTCATATTTGTGGTAAAAAAACAAAGAACTTTCGTGTTTACATCACTGTTGAACAACGGATGAAAAATATCAACCTTGGGGAGAAAAATAATTACAAAGAATCGTCTTCCCACGAACATGATGACACACGCTCAAGGCATCCTATAAGGAAGATAAGAAATCATAATAACTTATTTAAATTGTTTTGCAGACAATACTCTATAGCTTAAAAGAAATATCATATGAAAGAGAAAGCAGAAGTATACTTAAGTAGTATACATTTTAAAGACTTTGATCCCGGAGAATGAAGAATGATGACTGATGTAAAAAATTATGACAAAAGAAACTCTAATTGATAATTCCTCAAATCAATGATTTATGATGATCAATGAAATGAATAAGTCTGTGATGGACTTATTTATCTATTCGTTTATTGTTGATGCTCTGTCTATTCTGTATTATTGTCTAATGTTTGGCTAAAATATATAATAGCAGCAAAATGTATAACTGTGAATCTTGCAAATATATAAAGAACAAAACAGGTACAAGCAAGATGTTACATGGAATGTCATGACATCAACTCATGACATCGCGCCTGCAGAACTGGAAGAAAGATTCAGTTTGTACTCAACAGATACAGAATATTCTTTGAATATTTTGTAATCCTATGTGGCGCATGTTTAAAGTTCTAAAGAATATTTGAAGAATCAGATCAGAAGATTGCAGATTCAGGAAGAATCAGATCAAAAGATTGAAGATTCAGCAGTTTCTAATTTAGGAGATAAATTAGGAAACTCATGATTAGAAGACCTTATTTGTAGAAGAATATTTCTACATATTTGTAACAGCAAGGAGTGCTGCGATTTGTAAGCCCAAGTCTAACTGGGACTAGGTTATAAATAGGAAACTTTGTAACCTAGTTTGTAATAAAAAACCATGTTTTGTAACGATGTAGACATTATGGTTTCTATAGGTAGACCACCCAGGTTGTGGGATGGCTGCCTTGTCCTTCTCGAAACCTGTAGGTAAGAGAAGTGATTTTCCTCACTCGAAACCTGTAGGTAAGAGTTGAGTATTGTGTTCTTGATCGAAGCTGTGAAGCAAGATCAAGTTATTGTGAATTGTTAATTGTGTAAATAGCTGTTGCAGGGTTGTAACAGTTAGGTATCTGTTATACCCCAAAATTTGCCCGCATCTTTTTTCAAGAAAAACTTCAATCTAAAAATTAAGAGCTTCATATAATCTTGGATTTTTATCCCATAAATATCCTGATTTATGAATACTTGGTTTTTAGAATTTTTCTTATACGGTATTTTGGCTCGCTGTTGAATTTATTCTTACACAAACGCCAAGTACTGTTTATTACTTCACACACGCTATTTATTTGAGATTTATTTACAGATAAATAGTACTGACGCAATTGGTACAGAACTAAATCTTTTTGCAGGCGCAAAGTCCGGGGATTCAGACTGTACTGGTAACAAGTAAATTATTATTAACTTTTGTTTCCCACTAATTTTTGTACTATATTCTATTATTTTCCAAAATCTCTTTCTTTCAAAATCAAATCCTAACTTTATTCTATACATCTCTTTTTTCAAACCCTACCATACACTTTCTTTCAAATCCTACTTCCACTCAAATTTACCTTTTGTACGGAATCACTTCATTCCCCAACGTCTCTATCTTTCTTTTCATTCTATAAATACCTCTCATTTTTTTCATAAAATCTCACATCAAATTCTAACTCATCTCTCAAATTTCTACTTCATATTCATTCTCTCTTCTTCCCCGGCAAAATGGCGAAGCGGATGGAAACGTGTTTTCTTATGGTCATCACCGTCGTGGTGGTAATCATGTCCTTCTTCTGTCTGCATAGTCCTGAAAAATGTGGACCTGGGATGTTTACACTCCCAATCATCTACATGTTATTATTTGTAGCATGGGTTATTAATCGTCATTCTTAAAGTTTGTCGTATCTCTTATTTCTTAATGTACCGTTTACTCATCGTACTGTTCATTATAGTATGTAATATTTGTACTGTCAATATTAAATGTCGTACTATCTGTTGTACTGTATTTTAATTATCCAGATAATATTTTGTGTGTTTTCTTCCAGTTAAATATTTATTTTTCTGTGCATTAAATGTTTTTCAGGGTTATTATCGGTAATTTTGCTCGCATACAGTATATATTATTTATTTATTACGTCTGTGTTTTTCTAATCACTCATGTAAATAAATTTCCATCATTAACACAAAACAAAAACAACAAAAAAAATTAACTTTGACTGTTGAATTTTCACCTTAACTGCTACATTAATACCCGGACAGTCAGTTGACAATCAAACCCGCTGACAGTGCAATTCTCCGTGTTTTGTACCATCAATCAAATCAATCTTTTGCATTTCAAAATTCCAAGATTTTTGTTTTATAAGTCTTCTGAATATCACATGATTAGCAGAGACTCAGCACTGCACAAAAATCAGGTACGCTTAACTGTCTCCTACACAAACAGTCCCTAACTAGGGTTTTCTTGTTTTTTCAGGAGAACAAGTTTTTGAGACCTCAAATGGATTTCATGGACCTCCATATATCTCAAATTACCACCATACAAATTTTCAAACTTCAATTCACTCAGACGCACAGTCAGCAGCTCAAATAGTCAACAGACGACCCGTTTGACCAAAAAGTCAACAGACAGTCAAAAATGAAATTTTTTGTCAACATCCATATTTTGTCAAAAGATTCATCATTTGATCATTGGTTGATCATAATTCATCAAGGAAAGATCAAAAATCAACAAAACCCTAAGTTTCAAAATTAGGGTTTTCTCCTAAAAAGTCAACTGAACTTTGACTGGTCATAACTCTCTCATCCTTCATCCAAAAAATTCAAACCAAATTTCATCTTGAAGTAAATTCAATTATCTTTCAAATTCAATTGGTCCCATGGTCTTTAGATTCACCATTTGAAAAATATGAATCAAGACATTACAAATCATTTTCAAAGTCAACAAAAAGTCACTTTTTTCAAAAGGACACACAAGGAGCATGGAAAATCATTTTGATATGAGACCAAAGACATTGGTTAGAGGACTCTTTGAGGTTTCCAAAAAATACAAGAACTCCTTCATATGATAAAAATTGAGGGATTTATGCGTTGTTGAAGTTGGCTAAATTTTGGGAAAATGCATGAAATCAACATTGATCAAAAATGTTTTTCTTCCAAATGAGACCTAATTTACATGATCCAAACATGTTTCCCATAATGTGAAAGGCCTACCACGACCAAGACAAAGCCCATAGCATTTTTGTTCTTTTTTTTGATTTAATTTTATCATATTTAAGATTAAATTAAAAAAGGAAAATGGAAGGATAATATGTAGCTTATTTTCTAAGCATGAGTCATCAAAGAATCAATCAAAGCTCTGCACCAAAGGAAGTACAGTAGGCCTAAGAGCAAGAGGTGTGGAAAATTCAAGCCATGGTTGCTTGAATTCAAAGCTCTATATATTAAAAAATTCCAAAATTCAACAAAAGCACTTAATGCTTTTAGCTTAGTTTTTAAGCACTTCAATGCTTATATAAGGGCTAGGACACTTCAGTAATAAGAGAGACACGAATTGAGAGCCAGACATATGCTTGTAACATACTTGTATCAACTTGAATTTTTCAAAGAAATTTAAAATTCGAATTTTAATTTCTAGCTTGTTTCAATACAAACTAAATACTCAAACACGTTCCCTGACCCTCACTAAACATAACCAGATCAATTGCAAGCCTTGAATCATCAAGAACATGTACCTATACCTCACGGTTTGCTCGAACTAAAACTTACAAAAATCTCATCATACTTGCATGTTTAACAAGATGTAGACTCATATTTAAGTTTAGTTTGGTGTTCTGATCATTTCTGGATAGTTAATTGCAGTTTGGTTGCATATACACGAAGATACCATTTTAGGGTTTGTGAACTCTATTTTAGGGTTTTTCGTTAGAAGCAAAATTAAGCAAAATTAATGGCATATTTGAACTCAGTGAATCAAGCCAAATCGAATGGACATGTCGCGCCAAATTTCTATTCATGTTTACCCCTATTCGCTATTTTGCAGGTTTAGAACTCATCTATTACAGCGCTTTTCTCATAAAAACGCTGTTAAATGTGTTGGCGAGAGGTTGAAGATGATGAGGTGTCCTCACCTCATTGGACAGAGCGCGCGCGTTTTAAATTTAAAACTTTCTAATCCAGTGCTTTGCTGGTGTGTTGAGTGCCATACGCCTTCGCTTCAGTGACCATCAGATCCATCCATCCATCAATCCAACGCACTAAACATGCTAGTCCTTACCATGGACTTTCCAGCCAACCACACCAGATCATAATTTAATATATTTTCATTTTATTTAATTTTCTTTGCAAAATTATTTTAAAATAGTTTTAAAATCCAAAAAATACACAAAAAATATTTTTAAGTTGATAAAATAATATATTATTTTCTGATATAAAAATATTTTATTTTTTCTTCATAATTTAAATATTTTGTATAATTAATTAGATAATATGTATATATTTATCTTTTAATTATTTCAACCAATCAAAAAATCATAAAAAAAATTGTTCTTTATATTAAATATAGTTTATATATTATAGACTAATTTTGTACATATTTAGAATATTTTCTCTTTAAGTTTTAATTATTTGTGTAATTATTTGTATAATTATATGATTATTTAACTTAATAATTTCAAAATCAATTTCAAAAAATCCAAAAAATTAGTTTTATTTTAAAATTAATTGACAAGCATTTTGAACATATTTCAAATTTAATTTTTAGGTTTAAATTTTATTTCCACCTCTTTCTCATTTTAATTAAATTAATCATGCATTAATTCTAATTAAAATCAATCATCAAAAAATCCAAAAATATTTCTTTTATTTTCTTGCAATTTAAATTCCTAGATCAAGTGTATAGGTTGTCAAATTCATGTAAATAGCGTAGTTTACATTCCCGCAAAATCGATGTAATAGCGTAGATTTACTTTCCGCATTTTACATTCCCGCATTTTAATTCCAGTACATATAAAACTGCGTGTATGTCAAAGATAAAAATTGAAGCGTTAGGTCACTAACTTCAAAGATAAAATATCTGAATCAAAACACAATCACACTTGCACCTCTTAGGGTAATCCCTCTTTTACTCTTTTCAAAATCAAAATCAAATTCTACTGTTTCAAATGCAAAATCGAACTTTCATTTACATCCGGTGAAAGGAAAATTTTCTAAAGGAAATATGAAAAGACCTTATAACTTAGGGTAGACCTCCTAATTTGCTTGCTCAAATCAAAACAAACAAATGTCTCATATACCGTTGTTTTTCAAAATAAAACTTTCAAAAAAAGACAATACTTGGTATATATCCAAACAAGGATCATTATGAAGTTAACGTTCTTTTTTTCAAAACATCTTTCGAAAGATAAAACACTTTGTATACATCCGCACAAGGATCATTACAAAGTCAATTTGCAAAAAGTATTTGAAACCACATACAAGCATGTCAAGGCAAGAGAAAAGTGATTCAAAACAAGTGAGCTAAGCAAATTAAAGAGCCCATGGATAACCATGGATACAAAGGGTGCTAATACCTTCCCTTTGTATAACCTACCCCCTTACCCAGAATTTCTTAAAGGTCTTTTTCTGTTTCTTTTATAAACCTTTCCTTAATTGGATAAAATAAAAGTCGGTGGCGACTCTCTGGTTTTCAAAAACACAAAAGCAAAAAAAGAGAAGAGTGTCAGTTCGTGTATCTCTCACACGAGAGGTACGGTAAAAAACCGAGGGCGACAGAACTGGCGACTCTGCTGGGGAAATTGACTATTAAAAACAAAATGTTTTCAAAAGGGGTTACCTTTAGAGTATAGATCACTTCGATGTTTTCAATTGCTTGACTTGATTGTTCTATTTTTTCAAAGGTCTGTATGGGTATTTTGCTTGTGTGAAAGATTCTAACCCGAATCTCGAGATACCTTAAGTATGTGACAATAGACCAAGGAAACTGTACGGCATGTATCGATACGGTTGATCTGGTAGTCGCTGTTAGTGCGATACTTTGGTTTATACTGATGTCCCTTGAAAAACGATCAAGGAGTATGTTAGGCTTCCGAAATATCATTAAACACTAATTTGTCTTAGAACCTTTAGTTGAACTTGACTTGTGGCCTATTAAGTGGCTAGCTTTGAATTTGATCGAAGTTAGTTATCCTCGAGGAATAATTTGATCGGCCGTCCGAGCGCCGTATTGAGATGTTGTCTCCAAGGATCATAGAACCCGAATACTATTTTAAGACAGGTTTTAACCAACTCAACTTCAGTGGGGAGGGTATCACCTATGAACTTCATGCAAGCCTTTAAACCTAAGGCTATTGTTTGATTTGTTTTTGTGTGCCACATGTTTGACATCATAACATCATAAGCATCATAAGCATATCATTTTTTCACTAACCATTTCAAGGATCGAAGAGTTTACCTTTGTTCTATTATTGCAGGTAATGGCTCCCGCTACCAGAGATTACATCCGAATCAACATCTCAACAGTGCCATCTGAACTAAAGGACTTAATATCAGAATTTCCCAGGAATGCTCTGTCATACCTCGAAATTTACCCATCTCGTTTCATCTGAAGGGTACAAGAGATTATAGGTCCTCCAAAAAAAGGTCAACAAGAAATACCTTTTAGGTCAAAGCTCATAACTTGAGCATGGAAGATCCAATCGAGGTGAAACCAAAAGGAGGTTTTAAAGGACTCATCAGGCTTTCTAAAAAGTCCTGGAACAGGGTTATATGGCAAAAAGTAAAGGAGATGCAAGGCGTGCAAGTTGGTCGAAATCCAAGAAATACATAAAACCCTAACTAAGTGATTTTGGTTTTCTTGATCAATGAGTCTAAGATGTAGATTTCAAACTGGATTATGGGCTTTATAATGATTTCTAAAAAAACAATTATTCTATTTTTATTTATTTTATTTACTTGAATTTTAATTCATTTAAATATTGATAAATTATATAAAATATGAATAAATGGTTTTAAATCCAAGATTTGATTCTAAAATTAGTTTTAATCATCTAATATATCAATTATATAAGTTAAGAATATGCAAAGGAAATTGGAAAGAAGAGATGGATATTGGACTCAAAATAGAAAGATCTTATGCAATTTTTAATCAAAGATCTAACCTTCCCATCACATGACTCATTCCTTAAAATGTTTAACCTAATGCTATTGATATATATTCTAAGAATAATTCAGAAGAGGGGGGGACGAAAAAAATAGAAAAAGGCCTAGGGTTTAAAAGCTTACAAATTCTCAAGGACTAGGGGAAGAGAAAGGAAATTTTCCAGCAGCTATCAATCTCTTCCAACAATCCCAACTCGTTCCTGGTGTATCTAAGGGTGAGAATGGATCGTTAGGTAAGTCTCATGAGGCTTGGAGTGTGCATATCGTATTCATCATCTTCATGAATATTTCGTTTTTTATATCTCATTCGTTTTGATGTCTTAATCTAATCTAATGGTTTATTTGAGTTTCTGATAAGATTTAGAGAAGATTCAGACCATTGGTTTTAGGTTTTAACGTGAAGATTGCAACTTGCCATTGTTAGGGCAAGGAACACCTCTTGCTTCGGAATCATATCTCCAGCCATTTTCAGTCGAAGATAACATCACCATTGAAATCGCATCACCCAAATTAGTGGATCTGGGTTATTTTTTTGTGTGTTTTGTTCAGTTTTCGCAGGTTCTTCAATAAGGAACCCGCCGGAGAAGAAGGGTGAATCCGGCACCGGCAGCGGTGGTTCTGCAATGCCAAGGCTTTGGAAACACGCGTGCAAGTTGCCAATTGGACGGTCAAACCAGGCTCCTTTCTCTCCTTCTTTGATTGGCTGTCCGCTACACCCTAGGGCCCACGCTTTGACCACGTTTGAATAATACTGTTAAATGTTTGTTTTCATATTTATTATTTAGGGATCAATATATTTTCAAGTTGAATCTACAGCACGCATGGCAAGGTGGCTTGATGTGAAACCCATGAGGACTGGGTTCGATCCCTGTTGCATCATCATTTATTTTGAGTATTTGTTTCTGTATGATCCAACGCTCCTATCTCAACGCAAGACTACCACGCACCATCCGCCTGCAGCCACATGATCTCCTATGATTCCAATCTAACGTACCAGATTGCAAGGCATACCATGCACCTCCACATGGGAGCCCCATATGATCAAAACCAGGTTTCTTTTATATAATTTTTATATTATTTATACACATTGTTTAATTATATTAATATGCATCTAATTTAATTTTGCTAATTAGGGTTAGGATAATAAATTAGGACTAGGGTTTAGAATTATATTTTCCCGATTATTTTGATTACTCGATTATTCGAGTTAATTAATTTAATTAATTTTAATTATTAAAATCACAAAAAAAACTAGAAAGAGTATGTTAGGGTTTGTCCAATCCCATTGCCATTTGGCAAAAACATTCTTATCAATTCTTTATTAATTCTCTCCTCGACCCGACTAAAGCTATTAGTCGCATTGGACGAGAGATAAAAGAATAAAATAATAAAACGATTTAATTACAAGATTAAAATACATTTAAGTTGCTGCCCGCGACGATCGAATTTATCGATCTGAGTAACCAGCAATGCCCCATTAATCCGTTAGTTATACTGATCAAATCTATTGATCATCGCATCTAACGGTGACATATCGAACCAGGGTTGTACGCCCAAAACATCTAAAACACACTAAACCACGACACTACGGATTTTTATCCATTCATACTGCGATGTTCAAACTACGATAAGGTAATTCCAAATACCTTGCGAGCATTTGCATTTCAAAACTACGATAGGCCATTCAAAAAGCCTTCAAACAATCTCATACTAATTCTAAGGCGTACAACCCTGTGCTCGAACTACGTTGACTCTGATTCTCCATAAGGAGATACGTAGGCACTTGGATAACCAAGGCGAGTCCCCCACCCTAAAATCTCAATTTTCCCCTATTCACTTCCTTAGCTATAAAACCTAAATATTTTAGCCACAAACTGTTGACCTTAGATTCAAAGCCAATAGGAAAGGGTTGAGGGTGCCTAACACCTTCCCTCGACCTGAATATAGTATCTTACCCTGATCTCTATACTGCGTAGGGTTTCCTATTCGCCCTTCAGAATAGGTGGCGACTCTCTCAGTCTTAATTTTTAGGCAGGTTGCTACAGCTGGCGACTCTGCTGGGGACAAAACTTTTGGTTAATTATTATGCTCCTAAGGCTTGAGAGGATTTAGGTTTTGGCAAACCTTTTTAGGTTTTTGGCGAACTTTTTTAGGGTTTGGCAAATTTGCCAAAATTAGGGTTGTGAATTAGGGTTTAGGTTTTATTTCTTTCCTTTTATATTTAAATATTTAAATTTTATTCATATATTTATTTGCAATTTCCAGGGTTTATGGTTTATATATAAATATTTAAATTGTTTAATTTTATTTATTTATTTATTTATTTATTTACAATTTAATTTGTTTATAGCAATTTTAATTAAATATTTGATTATTTGAATATTTGTTATTTGTATTGCATTTTGGGTTGTATATAAATTGCCGTTAAACCTAAGCGTGGGAATTATATTTAAGATCAGAGGGGAATTACATCGCCTACGAGTCTTATTATAATTCCACTCAGAGTGGGTTGAATATCCGGAAAGGTCTGATACGAGGCTTGACCTTGTTGAGGGCTGGACTTGGTATTTGGCTGATCTCTCTAGGAACCTACCCCTAAAATTCGAACCTCATGGATAAAATGAGTTGTTCTAAAATCCAAAGAGACAAAAAGTCTCGGCGGCTACGAATGACCCCATGAGACCTTCTAGAACATACCAATGGGAAGGGTAGGCATCCTAAGCCGTTACGTCGAACCTATGAACCTAGGGCTTATGTGCTTACGTGCTTATTATATATGTGCAATTTATATACTGCGAATGCCTGGCATTCTAATTTTTGCAGGTATTCCTACGCGTTCCCTGGCCTACAGGGACTCTATTTCTAAGACCACGTCCTTCCCATGAAGGATACCTTCATTTATGCACGTTGATTGGCCTCTCGATGGCCATGAGACCTAATGACTGTCATGAACGGTCACTCCGCGCCTGTATCTACGCACTCCCTAGCCTGTAGGGACATTCCTTATGTATCCTTGTATTCTGACAACTACGCATCCATCATACGAAGGACATCTTTGTTAGCATACGTCGATTGGCCTCTCGATGGCCATGCGATCCAGTAACTGTCTTGAACGGTCACCCTGTGCCTACATCTACGCATTCCCTAGCCTGTAGGGATTATATTTTACAATCGCGTCCTTCCCACGAAGGACATCTTTATTAACGCACGTCGATTGGCCTCTCGATGGCCATGCGATTCAGTGACTATTTTGAACGGTCACTCTGTGCTTATTCCCGCGCACCCTCTAACTTGTAGGGTTTGGATTCCCATCTATACATCTTTTATCCCTAGCCTGTAGGGATTTCATTTCATCCGATATCGTCCTTATATAGGTTGTGTTCCGCATAGAGAACCTTCCCACCAAGGACAACTTCATTGGTACGCGTCGAACGGCCTCTCGATGGCCATGAGACTTGGTGATTGTCTTGAACGGTCACCAGCCGCTACCTTCTGCATACTCCCTAATCTAAGGGATTTCCATTGGTGTGTGATAATGTCTATCTTGCAAGGATTTCACTAGGGTCAAATGTCATCCCTAAATCCACATAGGCTATCCTTAAGGTTATATCTGTCACACGTCTACATTGCATACAAGGAGTTATAATACAAGGAGTCTCTCGCATATCCATGCATTTGCATTTTCAAATATTCATACATTTACATTCACATCTTCGTCCGCATCCACCCGTTCCGTGCTAGCTGATTTCCCGAGACCAAAGAGGATCATAAACTATGGATAAAGAAGGAATGAGCCTTACTAAGAAAAAAGAGGATGTCTTTCACCGTGCCAGCCACGTGTCCATGCCTTGTCGCAACAGGATTATAAATACAACCAAGGTTATCGTCAAGCAAGGATTAGTTCAACAAAGAAATTCCCTCATAGATACACTCAAGGAGTATCTAATCATAAAAGGGTTCATCTATGAACATAGCAAAACTTACGTGGACGCTCTACGATAAATTGGGGGCAAGGGTCAGTCCAACTGGGGCAATACCCTGAACAAAGATGCCTATTTACAATGGAGGAAATGCGACATATAGTAACTCCCCACCAAGGGACAAAGGGTCATAGGTGATACTATCCTTAGGAAAAACAAAAGAGGTTCAGTCAAAGGAAACTCATGAAGTTCCGATACGATGAAAACCCACCGCTAAAAATTTATTCCCGACAGGTTTGACGTGCCCAAGGAAAACTCGAGGTTACCCTTACTTCTACAAGTCTAAAGAGCTAAGGAGTAAAACAAGATCAATGGATCTACAAAGGAGATTGTCCCTAGGATCAATAGGTGTTTATTATGTTAGAATTTCAACCCCTATGATCGCTAAGTGTTTCTCAGGATAAAAAGTTGTACCTTCGAATTAGCAATTCTAATGGGATGACCATGCAGGTTTTGGAGTCAATTCATTTCGCTCACTACGACGACTTTCCAGTCGCACACTTCTATTTTCAATTTAGGATTATTAACAAACTTAAGGGAGAATGACGAATACAAGTAACTAAGTCCAGCTAAATATATGCTTTCAAGGTAAGACCGAACCGACGATGTACAAGCATTGTTTCAATTCCCAAATAGTGGAGATATAAGGATGTTAATCCCTCGTCACCCCCTCGAGCCAGGAGTTGGAGTTTGTTTATACTTTTCAATTAAACCTTGATTTCAACCAGGGGCAGGGTAGATTTCAATTAATTCAATGGTGTATTTTGGTTGTCAAGAGAATCAATCCATCCAAGCAAGGATTCAAGCAAAGGTTCAAGCATATCTTCGTCCTCGCATTCATCCAAGATTGAGGAAGCAATAGAGAAAACATTCACAACATCTTCCTCCTCAATACATCATTCAAGATCGAGGAAGTATCAAAGTCGAAGCTTGCAAATCAACATGGCAGTCACAATATTCAAAATCCAAGGATTAATATTTCCAAAGGGGTATTCAAAACAAAAAAAGGAGGAAAGCGCCCGCTAAGTCAAAACGGAAAATTTCATGAAAGAAAACAAAAATGACTTAGGCAAAATTTGGGCATCCCAATGGATCAAATTCAAAGGATTTGGTTCATGCAAAAATAAGGGATAAAAACAAAGGCGAAATACGAATGATAATCTAGTGACTGCTAAACCATCAAAGCTTCACATCAATGCTTGGATCTTCACAACATTTTTATCAGTGCTTGGATCTCTACTAAGGCTTCTGCTCAACATCAGAACTCAAACGATTCTCTTACATACAAAGCACATTCATTGGATTAGGCGAATCTTTAGGATTTGGAAAACATCAAGGAGAAAGGGGTGGGTTAAATAAATTTTGAGCCTTATATCCATTGTTTCTTAAAATCGTGAACCAGGCCAAGTTACAACATTCAAAAGTCCTAATTGAGGCAAGGTTAACTATGAAAGCATACTACGCAGAATTTTGTTATACTGACTCCTAGGTTTGTTAAAACTATTTCTAACCACTACGTTTCTTCAAGCGTTCATTTCTAATCATCCAATCCTAATTCATAATGGACTTCGATTTCAAAACTTGCATACGCATCGCATTGGAGTTACTTCTCGAAGGGTATAACGTCATCTACGAACAAACACTTAGCATTCAAGGAGATCTCGAATTTGGTTTAACCAAAGGCGACCATTTCTAATAAAGACTCTGGAGTATGGGAACCACATCCAGATGGTTCTCCTAAACAGGGGCAAAATTTCAAAATTTTTTTACAGCGGCATACAATCAAAGATCCTATTTACTAGGGGCGTTCTTCCTAAGGTTCAATCGACTTGGGGCACATCTCAAAGCAATAACAAACAGGGGCATGTCAAACAAGGGAAGAATTCAAATTCAAAAGGATAGAACACTATGGATAACCCTCCATATCCTGGAGATCAAGGGCATACCCCTTCAATCCAAACGTCGAGGCATATGACAAGGTTATTTCTTGAAGCACTTCCTTCATAGCTTGGAGATCATAGGCATCTTTTTCCACTAAACACTAGGGCATTGAATATCAAATCCATAAGGCGTGAAGTAATTCAAAGGGTCAAACTGGGGAAAAGGCGTTCTCGCACTTTACAACATCGGACAAATCCTTCTCCTAACTACGATCTTCAAAATGCAAAAAAACAGGGATTGGGAAGTCGCGCTAGCATCACATCCCACCTTATCAAACAAACCTACAACAATAGCAAGCTATATACGCTTTGGTTATCAACAACCTATCATTGGAGCATCATGCAAATGCAGATAAATCATGCATTACATACATTGGTTGATACATTACACCATACCTTTTCAGGTAGTCTTCTTTAAGACAAATCGTATGATCCTTTCTAGGAATCTTCTCAGGTGGTCTTCTTTAAGACAAATTGTCATCCTTTCCAGGAACCCATTCAGGTAGTCTTCTCTAAGACAATTGTCGTCATTTTCACACCTTTTTCAGGCAGTCTTTTTTAAGACATTCTCTTGCTAAGAACCTTTTTAGGGTAGTCTTCTTCAAGACATTCTTTTTCCAAGAACCTTTCTAGGTAGACTTTTCTGAGATATTCATTCTGTTTCCAGGAACCCATTCAGGTAGTCTTCTCTAAGACAAATCCCACGATCATTTCTAAGAACCTTTTCGGACAGTCTTCTTTAAGACATTCTTTTGCCAAAAACCTCTTCAGGTAGTCTTCTTTAAGACGTTCTTTTTCCAAAAACCTCTTCAGGTAGTTTTCTTCAAGACATTCTTTTTCTAAGAACCTCTTCAGGTAGTCTTCTCTAAGACGTTCTTTTTCCAAAAACCTCTTCAGGTAGTTTTCTTCAAGACATTCTTTTTCTGAGAACCTTTCTGGGTAGTCTTTTCTAAAAACGAGCATTGTCATCTCCAAAAACCTTTCCAGGTGGTCTTCTCTAAGACAAATTGCTATCATTTCTAAAAAAAACCTTTTCAGGTAGTCTTATAGAAGACATAATTCGCTCCCTTTATTATATCAACCAAACATACGCATAAGCATAAACATTATCCTAAACATCCAATTCAAAACTCTGGTGCTAAGCTATGTTATCCATCCGCTTACCGGTAACCTTACCGATGCCAGTAACCTTACTGAGATTTATTTTCCAACCACCTGATTGATGTTCTCCGGTAACCTTACCGATGATAGCAACCTTGTTGTTCATTTCACGCATCAACATACATACATACGCACTGGCATATGCATATCATCTAGTGAATTCACATATCATAAAAAAGCCCAATTTTTATTGGCCATCCAAATCATTTTCAAAGTCAGTTCCCGTCTGACTGGTGCATGAAAATCCAATTCTCGTTTGGTAGTCAGTTCCCGTCTGACTGGTGCATGAAAATCCAATTCTCGTTTGGTAGTCAGTTCCCGTCTGGCTGTTACATTAAACCCAGTTCCCTTCTGATAGTCAGTTCCCATCTGACTGTTACATCAAAATCCAGTTCCCGTCTGGTAGTCAGCTCCCGTCAGACTGTTACAACAGCCCAGTTTCCAACCCTCATGTTGCGAAAGGTGTATTCTTTGACCCTCGAGTCGTGAGTCTCCAAACAAGTGAATTCTTTCACGCAGGTGAGTTTGCTACAAGCACGGCAAACGATCCTAAATGGTGCAGGTGAGTTTGCTACAAGCACGGCAAATGATCCTAAATGGTGCGGGTGAGTTTGCTACAAGCACGACAAATGATCCTAAATGGGGCAGGTGAGTTTGCTACAAGCACGACAAATGATCCTAAATGGGGCAGGTGAGTTTGCTACAAGCACGGCAAACGATCCTAAATGGTGCAGGTGAGTTTGCTACAAGCACGGCAAATGATCCTAAATGGGGCAGGTGAGTTTGCTACAAGCACGGCAAATGATCCTAAATGGGGCAGGTGAGTTTGCTACAAGCACGGCAAATGATCCTAAATGATGCGGGTGAGTTTGCTACAAGCACGGCAAATGATCCTAAATGGTGCAGGTGAGTTTGCTACAAGCACGGCAAACGATCCTAAATGGGGCAGGTGAGTTTGCTACAAGCACGGCAAATGATCCTAAATGAGTTTGCTACAAGCACGACAAATGATCCTAAATGGTGCGGGTGAGTTTGCTACAAGCACGGCAAATGATCCTAAATGGTACGGGTGAGTTTGCTACAAGCATGACAAATGATCCCAAATGGTGCAGGTGAGGTTGCTATAAGCATAGCAAATGATCCTAATGGTGTAGGAGAGTTTGCGATAACCCTCGCAAATGATCCTATTGGTGCAGGTGAGTTTCTATAACCATAGCAATGATCCTAATGGTGCAGGTGGATTTGCTATAATTATAGCAAATGATCCTATTGGTGCAGGGATTTATTTTCCCATATCAGGATTTTCTACACGGAGTTATCAATACATTTCAACCACATAGTGGTCATTCTACAATCAAATGAATATTATCAGTCCTTTTTAGGAATCTCTGTAGACAGTCTTCAATAAGACATATTCCATCCTTTTCAGGAACCTTTCCAGCCAGTCTTCTTCAAGACGTATTCCGTCCTTTCTAGGAGCTTTTCCAGGCACACAAGGTTTTTCAAACTATTCCTCAACTGGATTTATCACGTTAGTCCCTCGGCAGTGATCTTCTTCAAAACATCATCAACAACAATCAAAGGTTTTATCTTTCTTTTCAGAATTACTAACATACTTCAAACAATCATGCATCATTCAACTAACATACCTCATTCATACATAGTGCATATACATACGTGGCTCTCATTTATTTTGAGAAGCTCACTGCATCATACATTACATGCATCATCACATTGCATAAAATCAAAATTGCCTTTTCAGGCCATGCTACAATCAAAGCAAGTGGTTCCTTTCGAAATCATCTGCATCACATTCTTCAAAAGAGAGGGGTATTTACCTTGGATGGCATCTTTAAGCCCATCTCCCACGGAATTTTTTCCAACAAACGCAAATTTCAGGGCATTCCAGTGTCCAATCATCTTCTACCTTCAGATCACGATAGGCAGACGTGTCTATCTGATTCTTCAGGCTTAAGAATATTGAATAGGGGCAGCTGTCATACCCCGAAATTTGCCCATCTCGTTTCATCTGAAGGGTACAAGAGATTATAGGTCCTCCAAAAGAAGGTCAACAAGAAATACCTTTTAGGTCAAAGCTCATAACTTGAGCATGGAAGATCCAATCGAGGTGAAACCAAAAGGAGGTTTTAAAGGACTCATCAGGCTTTCTAAAAAGTCCTGGAACAGGGTTATATGGCAAAAAGTAAAGGAGATGCAAGGCGTGCAAGTTGGTCGAAATCCAAGAAATACATAAAACCCTAACTAAGTGATTTTGGTTTTCTTGATCAATGAGTCTAAGATGTAGATTTCAAACTGGATTATGGGCTTTATAATGATTTCTAAAAAAACAATTATTCTATTTTTATTTATTTGAATTTTAATTCATTTAAATATTGATAAATTATATAAAATATGAATAAATGGTTTTAAATCCAAGATTTGATTCTAAAATTAGTTTTAATCATCTAATATATCAATTATATAAGTTAAGAATATGCAAAGGAAATTGGAAAGAAGAGATGGATATTGGACTCAAAATAGAAAGATCTTATGCAATTTTTAATCAAAGATCTAACCTTCCAATCACATGACTCATTCCTTAAAATGTTTAACCTAATGCTATTGATATATATTCTAAGAATAATTCAGAAGAGGGGGGGACGAAAAAAATAGAAAAAGGCCTAGGGTTTAAAAGCTTACAAATTCTCAAGGACTAGGGGAAGAGAAAGGAAATTTTCCAGCAGCTATCAATCTCTTCCAATAATCCCAACTCGTTCCTGGTGTATCTAAGGGTGAGAATGGATCGTTAGGTAAGTCTCATGAGGCTTGGAGTGTGCATATCGTATTCATCATCTTCATGAATATTTCGTTTTTTATATCTCATTCGTTTTGATGTCTTAATCTAATCTAATGGTTTATTTGAGTTTCTGATAAGATTTAGAGAAGATTCGGACCATTGGTTTTAGGTTTTAACGTGAAGATTGCAACTTGCCATTGTTAGGGCAAGGAACACCTTTTGCTTCGGAATCATATCTCCAGCCATTTTCAGTCGAAGATAACATCACCATTGAAATCGCAGCACCCAAATTAGTGGATCTGGGTTATTTTTTTGTGTGTTTTGTTCAGTTTTCGCAGGTTCTTCAATAAGGAACCCGCCGGAGAAGAAGGGTGAATCCGGCACCGGCGGCGGTGGTTCTGCAATGCCAAGGCTTTGGAAACACGCGTGCAAGTTGCCAATTGGACGGTCAAACCAGGCTCCTCTCTCTCCTTCTTTGATTGGCTGTCCGCTACACTCTAGGGCCCACGCTTTGACCACGTTTGAATAATACTGTTAAATGTTTGTTTTCATATTTATTATTTAGGGATCAATATATTTTCAAGTTGAATCTACAACACGCATGGCAAGGTGGCTTGATGTGAAACCCATGAGGACTGGGTTCGATCCCTGTTGCCTCATCATTTATTTTGAGTATTTGTTTCTGTATGATCCAACGCTCCTATCTCAACGCAAGACTACCACGCACCATCCGCCTGCAGCCACATGATCTCCTATGATTCCAATCTAACGTACCAGATTGCAAGGCATACCATGCACCTCCACATGGGAGCCCCATATGATCAAAACCAGGTTTCTTTTATATAATTTTTATATTATTTATACACATTGTTTAATTATATTAATATGCATCTAATTTAATTTTGCTAATTAGGGTTAGGATAATAAATTAGGACTAGGGATTAGAATTATATTTTCCCGATTATTTTGATTACTCGATTATTCGAGTTAATTAATTTAATTAATTTTAATTATTAAAATCACAAAAAAAACCTAGAAAGAGTATGTTAGGGTTTGTCCAATCCCATTGCCATTTGGCAAAAACATTCTTATCAATTCTTTATTAATTCTCTCCTCGACCCGACTAAAGCTATTAGTCGCATTAGACGAGAGATAAATGAATAAAATAATAAAACGATTTAATTACAAGATTAAAATACATTTAATTTGCTGTCCGCGACGATCGAATCTATCGATCTGAGTAACCAGCAATGCCCCATTAATCCGTTAGTTATACTGATCAAATCTATTGATCATCGCATCTAACGGTGACATATCGAACCAGGGTTGTACGCCCAAAACATCTAAAACACACTAAACCACGACACTACGGATTTTTATCCATTCATACTGCGATGTTCAAACTACGATAAGGTAATTCCAAATACCTTGCGAGCATTTGCATTTCAAAACTACGATAGGCCATTCAAAAAGCCTTCAAACAATCTCATACTAATTCTAAGGCGTACAACCCTGTGCCCGAACTACGTTGACTCTGATTCTCCATAAGGAGATACGTAGGCACTTGGATAACCAAGGCGAGTCCCCCACCCTAAAATCTCAATTTCCCCTATTCACTTCCTTAGCTATAAAACCTAAATATTTTAGCCACAAACTGTTGACCTTAGATTCAAAGCCAATAGGAAAGGGTTGAGGGTGCCTAACACCTTCCCTTGACCTGAATATAGTATCTTACCCTGATCTCTATACTGCGTAGGGTTTCCTATTCGCCCTTCAGAATAGGTGGCGACTCTCTCAGTCTTAATTTTTAGGCAGGTTGCTACATGCTCAATTCACCGAAAAGCACGGTCATCTACTCCATTTGGTTACCTCAAAATTTGAAGAAGACATGATACGGGTCCTGTTCCAGTTCTTTGATCCCGAACATCATTGTTTTACCTTTCCGGATTACTAGTTGGTGCCCACCTTGGAAGAGTTTTCTGAACTAATTGGATTACCTGTTCGAGATCAATCACCTTTCACTGGTTTAGAAAGGATTCCAAAACCTGAAATCATTGCTGCTGCCTTACACTTGCGAAAGTCAGAAATCGAGTCCAATTGGGAAACAAAGAGTGGAATCCAGGGTTTGCTTGCTAAGTTCTTAATGGAAAAGGCTCGATTACTACTAAAAAACAAAAGTTACCCAGCTTTTGAGGAGGTTGTGGCTCTTTTGATCTATGGGTTGGTTTTATTCCCTAATCCCGACCAGTTCATAAGTGTGCACATTATCAACCTTTTCTTAACCCGTAACCCGGTACCAACCTTGCTGGGAGACATTCTACATTCTCTACACACTCGTACCCTGAAGAAACGAGGAACTCTTATGTGCTGTGTACCACTACTGGCTAGATGGTTTACATTACACCTTCCCCGATCAGTGTTGAGAAATGAACAAAGGATGCAATGGTCTCGCAGGATTATGTCTTTGTCTCATTCAGATATCCGGTGGAACAACTTCTTTCAAAGAGACATTACTATCATTGACCATTGTGGAGAGTACCCCAATGTGCCACTCCTTGGCATCAAAGGAGGCATCACTTACAACCCCTCTTTAGCTTTGCGCCAATTCGGATATGCACGAAGAAACGGTCCTCACGACATGATTATCCGTGGCATCGTGTTTGATTACGAGGATGATTCCCACAGACATCGACGAAGGTTTATACATGCGTGGGGCAGTGTATATAGGGTAGAAAGCAAAACTTTAGGGCAATGGAATTCTATTCCTATGGAACCTTACCTCAGATGGGTGCGTACTCATGCTCAGAAGTTCATCATGCCATATCCCGCTATTCTACCTGTGACTATTGAGCCAGAAGTTGAAGGAGACGAACCTCGAGTTATTGTACATCCGGATATGCCAACTGACCTGGTAGAGTTGCAGAAATCTTGGGTTCAACTAAAAGAGGAAAGAGACACCTTCAAAGCACACTGTCAAGACTATGAGAGGAAAGTATTGGAGCTCACCGGACAACTCCAAGAAGAACAACATATCAACACATTCCTGGGTGCAAAGAGAAAGCGTCCATGGGAGACCTGAGGGATCCTTCATTTTCTTTATTTATTTTTTGTTTTGTAAGCCCGAATGAGGCAAAAAAAAAAGAAAAAGAAAAAAAAGAAATAAATTGTTTAACTAATAAATGTTTGTTTCTCCCTTGTTTTAACAAATCTAAATTCCTAGATCCTTGAAAACATTGCATATGCATTTCATTCATAAACATTGCATAACAGGTTCACACGACAGGTTTCTCATCTCCTCGCTGTTTATTTCAGTTAGAAGAGATGGAATCTGAAACAAGCATCAAGAATCTCGAAGCACAGAACGCCCAAGTTCAGGTAGCAATTCTGGAGCTAGAAAAGGGGCAACAAGAACTGAAAGCCCTGATAACCAAGAAGAAAAAGAAGCCCAAAGGATCCGTAGGCTTGAGTCACCTGAAAAGGAAGATCAAAATCCCAGTCAAAAAGCCCAAAAAACCACCAATCCCTGAAATAGTCGGTGATGGTGAACAAGGAGACAATCACAGCAACCAGGGTTTTGCCAAACCCTCTCTCTTCTAATGAAGAAGATTTTCATTCTGGAGACGAACAGGATGATGACAAATACCAGCAGTTGGAAGAACGCATGAAAGCTATGGAGATACAAAAAATACCTGGTTTAGATTTCGATGATCTGGGACTTGTTTTAGATATTGTTATCCCTCCTAAGTTCAAAGTTCCTATCTTTGCAAAATATGATGGAGTTTCTTGCCCAAAACTACATCTGAGGTCCTATGTAAGGAAGATACTACCTCATACAGCAGATAACAAATTGTGGATTCACTTCTTCCAAGAAAGTCTATCGGGTACACAACTCGAGTGGTACTACCAACTGGAAAGTACAAAAGTTCATACCTGAGAAGATTTAGCTGCTGCTTTTTACAAACAGTATCAATACAATGCTGACCTTGCACCAACCCGTACTCAACTTAGGGGCATGTTTATGGCACCAAAAGAAAGTTTCAAAGGGTATGCGCAAAAGTGGAGAGATCTGGCTGGAAGGGTTCAACCACCCTTATCTGATCGTGAGCTGGTCGACATGTTCATGGGCACTTTAACTGGCCCTTTCTATAGTCATTTGCTGGGAAGCTCATCATCAGGTTTCACTGACCTGATATTAACTAGAGAACGTGTCGAAAGCGGTATTCAAAATGGAAAAATTCAAATAGGCTCTTCCTCTGGTACTACAAAAAGGCCCATCAGTGGGAGGAATGAGGTCAATACAATGCATAGTCAGAAAGGTCGCAAAAATGAGCATCACCAATCTGTAGGGGCAGTTCTAATCTCCGCATCTGCACCTCAAAAAGATCAACCGCCAAAGTATACGCGTCGACCAGATGCACCAAGAAGAAATTTCACCAGAATCAATATGCCAATCTCTCAAGCATTGCAGCATTTGTTAAAAGCAGATCTGATTACATTAAAAGATCCTCCAAAGAATGTCAACACTTCCTCTCCAAGTTATCTCCCTGATGCAACATGTGCGTATCACTCTAATTGTCCAGGACATGACGCAGATCACTGTTGGGCCTTGAAAAATAAAATACAAGACATGATAGATGCTGGGGAAATTGAGTTCGATCCTCCAGAGACTCCAAATGTCATTACTGCTCCTATGCCAAAACACGACAAAACCGTTAACGCTATCATAGACACTGTTTACATCTATGATGTGAGAGAATTATCAACTCCGCTCCTTGAAGTCAAAAGAAAGCTAATCCGTGCTGGTTACTTTCCAGGTTGTGACCCTGATTGCTTTTATTGCGCACACCTACCCAATGGTTGTGAAAATCTGAGAATGGGAATTCAAAAGTGGATGGATCTCCGTATCATTATGTTTGAAAGGCTCCCTTCTATGGATGATTTATGTGAAGTCTTTTCAAATGGGATGAGAATAGAGGACGTCTCAGTGGTTTCCAACATACCATTGAAAATCCCTACCAAAGCTCTTTTCAAAATTTCTGCTACACCCAAAGTGGCATCGGTAATCATTACCAATCCATCTCCATTTCCATATTCCACCGACAAAGCTGTCCCGTGGAGTTATGACACTAATGTTTATGTCCATGGAGTTAAGCAGGATACTTTGACCGAAGAGGCCGTAAATTTTACTACTCCAACTGTGGATAATATTGTGGGTACTAGCAAGATTACAAGAAGTGGAAGGATCTTTTCACCAGAAATTTCTCCAAATGTTGCTACTAATCCAGTCCAGGTCCCAGTTCCTAATCAAGGTATCAACGCTCGAGGCAAAGAGCCACTAGTTGAGCCAGTTCAAGCACAGGTGGAAGTCACTGTTGAAGATCCGTCAAAGCAAGAAATGGAGGAAATATTGAAAATCATTTGCAAGAGTGATTACAATATTGTCGAACAACTGGGGCACACTGCTTCAAAAATCTCAATGTTGTCTCTGCTAAAATATTCCGAAGCTCATGCCAAAACCCTGATAAAGTTCCTGAAAGCTGCACATGTGCCATAAGAGATTTCAGTCGATCAATTTGAAAATTGTGTTGCCAATCTAACAGTGAATAATGGTCTCGGTTTCTCTGATGTTGATCTAACCCCTGCTGGAAAGAATCACAATAAAGCCCTACACATCTCTATTGAATGTAATGGCACCACTCTATCTCATGTACTGGTAGATAACGGTTCCTCTTTGAACATGTTACCAAAAACAGTACTGGAAAAGCTTGACTTCGAAGGAATTGTGTTACAATCAAGCGATGTTGTGGTAAGAGCCTTTGACGGGTCAACAAGAACAGTGTACGGAAAGGTGAATCTCCCAATCAGAGTGGGCTCTCAGATCTTTGATTCAACCTTTTACGTAATGGAAATTCACCCAGCATATTCCTGTTTACTAGGACGTCCTTGGATACATGGGGCAAATACTGTAACTTCTACCCTACATCAGAAGTTGAAATATCCAGTAAAAGGAAAGATCGTCACAGTTTACGGCAAAGAGGAATATGTGGTTAGCCACCTGAGCAACTCCAAGTATGTTGAGTTGGATGACGAGTTCATCGAAACTCCCTGCCAATCTTTTGAGGTGGTCTCTCCAGATGTCTTTACTGCCAAACATATTTCTGCCACTCCGGCTACAAAAATAACTACAACTATGGCTTCCCTCAAAGATGCCAAAGCTGTGATCGAAAAAGGTGGTTGCACAGTATGGGGATAGCTCCTCGATATACCTTACAAGTCCGACAAGCTGGGTTTGGGCTATGCTAATGGAAATCAAAAGAACGATCAAAATCCTCGTTCTAGAGGATTAATGTCACATTTCATCAGCCAAGAAGTGAATGCTATTGAAGACGAAGGAGTGTTCTTAAACCATATCATTCAGCCATATCCAAATGAAATTCCACCTGTTCCCATGGAAGTTTGGGATACTTTGGGAGAACCAAGCGGCGGGTATGATTTTCTAGTAAAGTATTCTGCACCTCAGAGCTCTTTTATTGCTATGGAAGACATTATCCCAACTGGATGGGGTGATCAATTTGAAAATGGCAAAAGTTTCACAAGTTCCATCACTAAGTAATATCAAAGTCCACCTAAAGAAGTTTGGGATACGCTAGGAGAGCCAAGTGGTAAATATGACTTTATGGTGAAATATTCCGCTCCTCCGAGCTCACAAGTCGCCATTGAAGACATTGTCCCAACTGGATGGGATGAACATTGCGAAGACAATTTCACTCCTGGAGAAGCCTAGGAGATACCAAATAACGAGGGTTATTTTCTGTCACAGTACACTACTCAACAGAATGCACAAGTCTCTATCCAAGACGTCATCCCGACTGGATGGGATGGCCTTATCGAGTATCTCTCTCAACCAACAGAGATACCTCAACCTAGATCCTCATATCCAACAGAGCATCTTGCTCATCCTGAAGGATCAACAGCTCATCTCGTCACTAAAGAAGTCAATGTTGTGGGAGACACAAAAGACAACTGCAACTGGGGCAACTGGTTACTCCCTACTCACAACAATGGGTTGAACAACTGGGAAGCTGAGGATGTGATCTCCTTTGATCAGGAGTAATTGCAATTTCCTGTTTTCGTTGTTTATATTGTTCAAAGATAAAAATGGTTCCTGTACTATCGAACCATGCACTTGAAAGCCGTGTGCCTTGCCCGAAGCACACTGGTCCTTTTATAAGGGTTTGTCATATCATGATCATGTTAATTCAATAAAATCATGGGACGTTTGCATATTCAAATTTTGTGATCTTTTTTCTTTCTTTGCTTTATTCATTTTTTTCAAATAGCTATGTGTTCTTACACACACCCACATAAATAAATGCAGATTCACATTCACTCTGGATCCTGTTGATAACAATTCTGCTATTGTCAGTCATGACTTTGAAAATCCGATCTACCAAACTGAGGACAAAAGTGAGGAAGATTGTGAGGTACCAATAGAACTTGCAAGGCTGCTAGAACAAGAAGAAAAGACTATACAGCCGCATGAAGAACCAATTGAGGTTATCAACTTGGGCAGTGACGAAGAAAAGAAAGAAGTCAAGATAGGGGCTGATCTAGAAGACAGTGTCAATCAAAGACTGATTCAAATGTTACAAGACTACGTTGAGATATTCGCCTGGTCCTATGAAGATATGCCTGGCCTTGACACGGACATTGTGGTTCATCGCCTGCCAATCAGAGAAGGTAGCACTCCAGTTAAGAAGAAACTGCGGAGGAGTAGGCCCGATATGTCAAAGAAGATCAAAGACGAAGTTGAAAAGCAATTCAATGCTGGCTTTCTGAAAGTTGTGAGTTATCCTCCTTGGATAGCTAACATCGTGCCTGTGTCTAAAAAAGACGGGAAAGTTAGAATGTGTGTAGACTACAGAGACTTGAACCGGGCAAGTCCCAAAGATGATTTCCCTTTACCTCACATTGATGTATTAGTTGACAATACCGCACAATGCAAGGTATTCTCCTTCATGGATGGATTCTCAGGGTACAATCAAATCAAGATGGCACCCGAAGACATGGAAAAAACAACCTTCACAACACCCTAGGGAACTTTTTGTTACAAAGTAATGCCCTTTGGTTTAAAGAATGCAGGAGCAACCTATCAGCGCGCAATGGTAGCTCTGTTTCATGATATGATTCATCAGGAGATAGAGGTTTATGTCGATGATATGATTGTAAAGTCTAACACCGAAGAAGAACATCTGGGTCATCTACACAAGCTGTTTGACAGACTCAAGAAATACAGGTTGCGACTGAATCCGAACAAGTGTACCTTTAGAGTAAGATCCGGTAAACTTTTAGGTTTCATCGTCAGCAGCAAAGGTATTGAAGTTGATCCTGCCAAGTTCAAAGCCATTCAAGAAATGCCTATACCCCGTACTGAGAAACAAGTCAGAGGATTCTTGGGACGTCTGAATTACATCGCCAGATTTATTGCCCATATGACTACTACTTGTGTGCCGATCTTCAAACTGTTAAAGAAAGATCAAGTGGAAAGATGGAATGACAAATTCCAGTTAGCCTTTGATAAGATCAAAGAGTATCTCCAAAAACCGCCAATCTTGTTACCCCTAGTGGAAGGAAGACCTCTGATAATGTACCTAACTGTGTTAGAAGATTCAATGGGGTGTGTACTGGGGCAACATGACGAATCCGGCCGAAAGGAGCATGCAATCTACTATCTTAGCAAAAAGTTTACCGATTGTGAAACAAGATACTCACTGCTCGAGAAAACTTGCTGTGCCTTAGCATGGGCGGCTCGCCGACTAAGACAGTATATGCTAAACCATACCACTTTCCTGATCTCCAAAATGGATCCTATCAAGTATGTGTTCGAAAAACCTGCTCTCTCTGGAAGAATAGCAAGATGGCAAATGATCTTAACAGAGTATGACATCCAGTACACTTCACAAAAAGCAATCAAAGGAGGAGTGGTAGCTGATCATCTGGCTCATCAAGCAGTAGATGATTATCAAGCATTGAACTTTGACTTCCCCGATGAAGATATCATGCTAGTCACTGACTACGACCAACCAGGACCGAAAGAAGGACCCGAGCCAGGATCCCGATGGACTATGGTTTTTGATGGAGCTTCTAATGCACTTGGCAATGGCATCGGAGCTGTGATCATTTCCCCTGCAGGAGGTTATACACCATTCACTGCCAGATTATGCTTCAACTGCACTAACAATATAGCCGAGTATGAAGCATGTATTCTGGGTCTCAAAGCTGCAATCGATCTAAGAATCAAGGTCCTGGAGGTCTACGGAGACTCGGCCCTTGTAATCTATCAAGTCAAAGAGGAATGGGACACGAAGCACCCAAACCTAATTCCATACAAATAATATGTGCTAAGTTTGATTCCTTACTTTGAAGAGATCACTTTTGAATACATCTCGCGAGAAGAAAATCAACTAGCTGATGCCTTAGCTACCATGTCTTCCATGTTCTAGGTCAGGTGGGACAATGAGGCGCCGATGATCACCATTTACAAACAAGATGAACCAGCCTATTGCCACGAGATCAATGCCGAAGGAACGGAAGAAAAACCATGGTTCCATGAAGTAAAAAGATATCTCGAAGCTCAGGAGTACCCTGAAGGGGCATCCATTAACGATAGAAAGTTTCTGAGAAGATTTGCTGCCAAATTCTTTCTAAGTAATGGAACCCTATACAAACACAACCATGACTCGACTTTACTTCGTTGTGTAAACAAGAAGGAAGCAGAACATATTATGGAAGACATACAAGATGGTGCCTTTGGTACTCATTCAAGTGGACATACGATGGCTAAAAAGATCCTAAGAGCAGGTTATTACTGGTCTACCATGGAGACAGACTGCCATCATCACTTCAGAACCTGTCACAAATGCCAGATATATGCCGACAAAGTACATGTACCTCCGGTCCCGTTAAATGTCCTGACGGCTCCTTGGCCTTTTGCAATGTGGGGTATTGATATGATCGGAGAAATCAAGCCTACTGCCTCTAACGAACATCGTTTTATCCTGGTCGCTATTGACTACTTCACAAAATGGGTAGAAGCAGCATCATTTGCTTCTGTCACCAAGAATGTTGTGGCCCGGTTTATCAAGCACAATCTCATTTGTCGGTATGGCATCCCTGAAAGGATCATCACAGACAATGGCACAAATTTAAACAACAAAATGATTACTGAACTCTGCACACAGTTCCAGATCAAACATCATAATTCCTCTCCATATCGACCAAAGATGAATGGCGCAGTGGAAGCTGCCAATAAGAACATATAGAAAATCATACAAAAGATGACAGTAACCTACAAAGACTGGCATGAGATGTTACCTTTTGCTCTTCATGGTTATCGCACATCTGCGCGTACTTCAACAGGGGCAACTCCATTTTCCTTAGTCTACGGAATGGAGGCAGTTCTTCCAATTGAAATTCAGATTCCTTCCCTAAGGATTATGAAAGAAGCCGATCTAGACGAAGACGATTGGATTCAGACTCGGTTGGACCAGATAAACTTGATTGATGAGAAGAGGCTCGCAGCTATTTGTCATGGTCAGTTGTACCAAAAGCGTATGATCAAAGCCTTCATCAAGAAAGTCAAAAGTCAGGCATACCAAACTGGTGACTTGGTTGTCAAACGCATCATCTTACCACAAGGTGACCCTAGGGGCAAGTGGACTCCCACTTATGAGGGACCATTTGTAATCAAGAAAATATTCTCCGGCGGAGCCATGTTGCTTACCACTATGGATGGCGAGGATTTCCCACACCCTGTGAATGCGGACATAGTCAAAAAGTACTTCGCTTAAAGAACAGCTCGCTAAGTTGAAAACCTGAAAGGGCAACTTAGGCAACAAAAAAAATGAGCGTCTCGGTGGATTGAAAACCCGAAAGGGCGATCCAGGAAAAAGTTAGAGACTAAATAATGCTATCCCGGTAGGCTGAAAACCTGAAAAGGAAGCCTAGGCAAAAGTTAGGGAATAAAGCGTACAACTATGTTCCGTTCAGCTGCCTACTCACCTTCAAGATTCAACACATCAAAGATACCGATCAGTCCAACTATTTTCTTCCAATAAGTGAGGGATGAGATGCTCGAAGACTGATTGGCAATAGCAGAATTGAAACTTGACTGGATTGTTTTCACATAACTATTTCACTTTATAAATATTTTCCAAAGCTTTATGACAATTTCCTACTACTAGGATTTTTGTCTCCTTGTACTAATCAGCCTACCATGGCTCTTTTTCAAAAATCAATGCATCTTATGCTCAAAATCAACATTTTCACTTTTTCTGTTTTGAATACGTAAACGTCCCAAATGATAATTTTGAATGAACATGTGCATTTGGATATGATTGATGTTTACCAGGAAAACAGGAATAGCATTCAGGTAATGTCCCGATCATTTGGACATCATCCCGAAACCAGCATCAGAAGAAAAATCCCCAACAGAAATACATTTCTCAGCAAATTCCTCAAAGTGATTCGAGAAATCTTATTCCCCAGCAGGGCTGTTCCAGATTGCTATCCCCAAAAGGTGTGATCTCCACACCAGGACTTGGCCAAATAGTGCATCGGAGGATTATGCATCCTCTTCATTCCCATTTTAAAGGGCATCAAAGTCAGAATTTTCAAATTACCTTTCATCCCCGAGCGGTAGTCAAAAGTCCTTCAACAGAGCACCCTGGTTCTCAAAGTAGGTCCTCAGCCGAGGGTACTCAAACAAGAAGACAAAAAAAATCATCGATGATCACAATTCCTTCATTTATTTTCCCAACCAGAAGCTTGATACGCTTAAGACTGCATAAGTCATACAACATCATACATCATACATCATACGCATATTCATACACATCATATAATGTTTCATGACGAACGCATACACAACATGCATATTTCTCTTTTAGTTCAAAAATCTCATACATTACATGCATCATGACATTGCATGTCACTAACTTGATTTTTTCAGGCAGACGGATGTCTTCAGCAAAGATGTTCTCAATCACATGCAGTGTTCCCCTGAATTCTATTCAGGCCAACAGTCCTCTCAGATATAATCAGCCGAAGATTCATTCTGAAGAGATCTCATTTCAAATCACCTATCAACTCAAAAAAAACATACCAACACAGATCTAAGTCGATACCTCAGACGGTTCCCTAACGATCTACCATCGAAGATCTAAAGCTGATACCTCAGACGGTTCCAGAACGATCTACCATCAAAGATCTAAAGCTGATACCTCAGACGGTTCCAGAACGATCTACCATCGAAGATCTAAAGCTGATACCTCAGACGGTTCTAGAACGATCTACCATCAAAGATCTAAAGCTGATACCTCAGACGGTTCCAGAACGATCTACCATCGAAGATCTAAAGCTGATACCTCAGACGGTTCCACAACGATCAACTTTCAAAATCTAAAACGGAAAAACTTTGGACAGTTCCGTAACGATCATCCTCCAAGACTTAAAGCGGTAACCTCGGACGGTTCCAAAACAGTCAATGCAGAGGTTTTCAAATCCTTCATCAAGATATAATCAATGGATTCATTCTGGTGAACAAACCATCAAATACATCTGCCAGATGGCATCAAAAAGCCCATCTCAGGTGATGATTCGATCTGCCAACAAAATGTCTCAGACAACATTCAAAGACAAATTCCAGCATCACTTCCGGTCAAGGTAAGTGCAAATTTTCGGGGCATCTAAAATATTCAATCATCTTCTACCTTCAGATTTCAAACAATCTCTTCAGGTTTAAGAAGATTGAATAGGGGCAACTGTTATACCCCAAAATTTGCCCGCATCTTTTTTCAAGAAAAACTTCAATCTAAAAATTAAGAGCTTCATATAATCTTGGATTTTTATCCCATGAATATCCTGATTTATGAATACTTGGTTTTTAGAATTTTTCTTATACGGTATTTTGGCTCGCTGTTGAATTTATTCTTACACAAACGCCAAGTACTGTTTATTACTTCACACACGCTATTTATTTGAGATTTATTTACAGATAAATAGTACTGACGCAATTGGTACATAACTAAATCTTTTTGCAGGCGCAAAGTCCGGGGATTCAGACTGTACTGGTAACAAGTAAATTATTATTAACTTTTGTTTCCCACTAATTTTTGTACTATATTCTATTATTTTCCAAAATCTCTTTCTTTCAAAATCAAATCCTAACTTTATTCTATACATCTCTTTTTTCAAACCCTACCATACACTTTCTTTCAAATCCTACTTCCACTCAAATTTACCTTTTGTACGGAATCACTTCATTCCCCAACGTCTCTATCTTTCTTTTCATTCTATAAATACCTCTCATTTTTTTCATAAAATCTCACATCAAGCTCTAACTCATCTCTCAAATTTCTACTTCATATTCATTCTCTCTTCTTCCCCGGCAAAATGGCGAAGCGGATGGAAACGTGTTTTCTTATGGTCATCACCGTCGTGGTGGTAATCATGTCCTTCTTCTGTCTGCATAGTCCTGAAAAATGTGGACCTGGGATGTTTACACTCCCAATCATCTACATGTTATTATTTGTAGCATGGGTTATTAATCGTCATTCTTAAAGTTTGTCGTATCTCTTATTTCTTAATGTACCGTTTACTCGTCGTACTGTTCATTATAGTATGTAATATTTGTACAATCAGTATTAAATGTCGTATTATCTGTTGTACTGTAGTTTAATTATCCAGATAATATTTTGTGTGTTTTCTGCCAGTTAAATATTTATTTTTCTGTGCATTAAATGTTTTTCAGGGTTATTATCGGTAATTTTGCTCGCATACAGTATATATTATTTATTTATTACGTCTGTATTTTTCTAATCACTCATGTAAATAAATTTTCATCATTAACACAAAACAAAAACAACAAAAAAATTAACTTTGACTGTTGAATTTTCACCTTAACTGCTACATTAATACCCGGACAGTCACTTGACAATCAAACCCGCTGACAGTGCAATTCTCCGTGTTTTGTACCATCAATCAAATCAATCTTTTGCATTTCAAAATTCCAAGATTTTTGTTCTAGAAGTCTTCTGAATATCACATGATTAGCAGAGACTCAGCACTGCACAAAAATCAGGTATGCTTAACTGTCTCCTACACAAACAGTCCCTAACTAGGGTTTTCTTGTTTTTTCAGGAGAACAAGTTTTTGAGACGTCAAATGGATTTCATGGACCTCCATATATCTCAAAGTACCACCATACAAATTTTCAAACTTCAATTCACTCAGACGCACAGTCAGCAGCTCAAACAGTCAACAGACGACCCGTTTGACCAAAAAGTCAACAGACAGTCAAAAATGAATTTTTTTGTCAACATCCATATTTTGTCAAAAGATTCATCATTTGATCATTGGTTGATCATAATTCATCAAGGAAAGATCAAAAATCAACAAAACCCTAAGTTTCAAAATTAGGGTTTTCTCCTAAAAAGTCAACTGAACTTTGACTGGTCATAACTCTCTCATCCTTCATCCAAAAAATTCAAACCAAAGCTTATCTTGAAGGAAATTCAATTATCTTTCAAATGAAATTGGTCCCATGGTCATTAGATTCACCATTTAAAAAATATGAATCAAGACATTACAGGTCATTTTCAAAGTCAACAAAAAGTCACTTTTTTCAAAAGGACACACAAGGAGCATGGAAAATCATTTTGATATGAGACCAAAGACATTGGTTAGAGGACTCTTTGAGGTTTCCAAAAAGTACACGAACTCCTTCATATGATAAAAATTGAGGGATTTATGCCTTGTTGAAGTTGGCTAAATTTTGGGAAAATGCATGAAATCAACATTGATCAAAAATGTTTTTCTTCCAAATGAGACCTAATTTACATGATCCAAACATGTTTCCCATAATGTGAAGGGCCTCCCACGACCAAGACAAAGCCCATAGCATTTTTGTTCTTTTTTTTTTATTTAATCACATTTAAGATTAAATTAAAAAAGGAAAATGGAAGGATAATATGTAGCTTATTTTCTAAGCATGAGTCATCAAAGAATCAATCAAAGCTCTGCAGCAAAGGAAGTACAGCAGGCCTAAGAGCAAGAGGTGTGGAAAATTCAAGCCATGGTTGCTTGAATTCAAAGCTACATATATTAAAAAATTCCAAAATTCAACAAAAGCACTTAATGCTTTTAGCTTAGTTTTTAAGCACTTCAATGCTTATATAAGGGCTAGGACACTTCAGTAATAAGGGAGACACGAATTAAGAGCCAGACATATGCTTGTAACATACTTGTATCAACTTGAATTTTTCAAAGAAATTTAAAATTCGAATTTTAATTTCTAGCTTGTTTCAATACAAACTAAATACTCAAACACGTTCCCTGACCCTCACTAAACATAACCAGATCAATTGCAAGCCTTGAATCATCAAGAACACGTACCTATACCTCACGGTTTGCTCGAACTAAAACTTACAAAAATCTAATCATACTTGCATGTTTAACAAGATGTAGACTCATATTTAAGTTTAGTTTGGTGTTCTGATCATTTCTGGATAGTTAATTGCAGTTTGGTTGCATATACACGAAGATACCATTCTAGGGTTTGTGAACTCTATTTTTGGGTTTTTCGTTAGAAGCAAAATTAAGCAAAATTAATGGCATATTTGAACTCAGTGAATCAAGCCAAATCGAATGGACATGTCGCGCCAAATTTCTATTCATGTTTACCCCTATTCGCTATTTTGCAGGTTTAGAACTCATCTATTACAGCGCTTTTCTCATAAAAACGCTGTTAAATGTGTTGGCGAGAGGTTGAAGATGATGAGGTGTCCTCACCTCATTGGACAGAGCGCGCGCGTTTTAAATTTAAAACTTTCTAATCCAGTGCTTTGCAGGTGTGTTGAGTGCCATACGCCTTCGCTTCAGTGACCATCAGATCCATCCATCCATCAATCCAACGCACTAAACATGCTAGTCCTTACCATGGACTTTCCAGCCAACCACACCAGATCATAATTTAATATATTTTCATTTTATTTAATTTTCTTTGCAAAATTATTTTAAAATAGTTTTAAAATCCAAAAAATACACAAAAAATATTTTTAAGTTGATAAAATAATATATTAATTTCTGATATAAAAATATTTTATTTTTTCTTCATAATTTAAATATTTTGTATAATTAATTAGATAATATGTATATATTTATCTTTTAATTATAGTTTATATATTATAGACTAATTTTGTACATATTTAGAATATTTTCTCTTTAAGTTTTAATTATTTGTGTAATTATTTGTATAATTATATGATTATTTAACTTAATAATTTCACAATCAATTTCAAAAAATCCAAAAAATTAGTTTTATTTTAAAATTAATGGACAAGCATTTTGATTAAATTAATCATGCATTAATTCTAATTAAAATCAATCATCAAAAAATCCAAAAATATTTCTTTTATTTTCTTGCAATTTAAATTCCTAGATCAAGTGTATAGGTTGTCAAATTCATGTAAATAGCGTAGTTTACATTCCCGCAAAATCGATGTAATAGCGTAAATTTACTTTCCGCATTTTACATTCCCGCATTTTAATTCCAGTACATATAAAACTGCGTGTATGTCAAAGATAAAAATTGAAGCGTTAGGTCACTAACTTCAAAGATAAAATATCTGAATCAAAACACAATCACACTTGCACCTCCTAGGGTAATCCCTCTTTTACTCTTTTCAAAATCAAAATCAAATTCTACTGTTTCAAATGCAAAATCGAACTTCCGTTTACATCCGGTGAAAGGAAAATTTTCTAAAGGAAATAGGAAAAGACCTTATAACTTAGGGTAGACCTCCTAATTTGCTTGCTCAAATCAAACAAACAAATGTCTCATATACCGTTGTTTTTCAAAATAAAACTTTCAAAAAAAGACAATACTTGTTATATATCCAAACAAGGATCATTACGAAGTTAACGTTCTTTTTTTCAAAACATCTTTTGAAAGATAAAACACTTTGTATACATCCGCACAAGGATCATTACAAAGTCAATTTGCAAAAAGTATTTGAAACCACATACAAGCATTTCAAGGCAAGAGAAAAGTGATTCAAAACAAGTGAGCTAAGCAAATTAAAGAGCCCATGGATAACCATGGATACAAAGGGTGCTAATACCTTCCCTTTGTATAACCTACCCCCTTACTCAGAATTTCTTAAAGGTCTTTTTCTGTTTCTTTTATAAACCTTTCCTTAATTGGATAAAATAAAAGTCGGTGGTGACTCTCTGATTTTCAAAAACACAAAAGCAAAAAAAGAGAAGAGTGTCAGTTCGTGTATCTCTCACACGAGAGGTACGGTAAAAAACCGAGGGCGACAGTATCACTAGGGAGTGAGCAGAGGTTCTCTTGTCTTGGATGGAGGTATGAGATAAAGGTTGCATTGGGTAGTGACTAGGTAAACCAGAGGTTGTTTATCTGTAAACCAGAGGTTGTTTACATAAAATAGTACTACTGATAGTGAAATCTTCTTCCTGGCTTGGTAGCCCCCAGAGTAGGTAGTTAGACCGAACTGGGTTAACAATTAACTGTGTTATTTATCTTCTGCATTGTTTGTTTAGTTATGAATGTTATGACATTATTTATAACATCAGGTTCAGAAGTGTTAGATGTTCCTGAACAGGTCCATATAAATGTTTTCATCTGGTTATGTCTACTGAACGTGTGTGATCCCAGGTCTCATTGACTCCTGTTTAGGAGTAATTAATAAATGAGGGATCTTTATATTCAGCCTCTTCTACAAGAACAACAAATCTGATGTCTTAACGTCGTGAATGACATTGGAGTCTGTCATACCAGAATTTTCATTTACCAACTCTTGCATCGATCAATGTGATGAGAAGGATATACCATGAAGTGTTCCTCGCATATGGGAAATATTTATCGAGAATTATTTCTTGAAAAAGGTAAAGTTATTTTAAGGTTGAAATAATCAGTTTATCTGATTAACCCCTTAATATTTATTTTTAATTCAATTTATTTCTAGCCTTTAAAAATATGTGTTTTTATGCTTAGGGGTGTTAAGAATATGAACTAGAAGCATCAAAGAAGTAACAAGGCCTAACAAACAAACTAAAGCATCAACGAAGCCCAAATGAAGAAAAATAATTAATTAATCTAATTGATTAAAATATTCAAAACGGAGAGAATTCGAACGTTGAACAACTCCCTAATGGATAGTTGAAGGAGTTAATGATGTAACAGATAGTTGCAACAGAAAAAACTAAAAAATTACAGTTGCTAATCGATTGGCCAACCGATTAAACAAAGTCTATACAAAGAGGTAAGTTCTCTTTCTTCTTCACTCATTATTTATCGCTTCTTGCTTGCATAAAAATCACTTTTCTCGCTCATAACTCATCATCATCATCATCATTATCATCATCATTATCATCATCATCATCATCATCATCATCATTATCATCATCATCATCATCATCATCATTATCATCATCATCATCATCATCATCATCATAAAAAATGGCCCAAAAAAGAACCCGTTCTTCCTAACCTTCACTATCCTACACCTCTGAGGATTTTTCTACCCTAGCTCAAGAAATTAATTTCAACCTTTACTACTCCGATAGAGAGCTCTTCACTACCCACTACTTAGATGAAGAAATCTTCAAATATTACTCCTTCATGGAAGCATTCAACTTTGCTAGGTTGAAAAGTTGTCTTTGAAAAAATCTAAAGAAAGATATCCCGACGTAGTAAGAAGATTCTATGCAAATCTCACTTATACTAATGGAAGTATCCAATCTGAAGTTAAGAAGCATCCCATTATCCTATCTCTTGAGGATTTTCAAATATTTGCAACCTACCCTCCCTAGAGGAATAGTATGATCAAAATTACAAAGGTAATGAACTTGATCTTGATAGTCATGCTCAATTCTTCTTCACAAATTCTACCTCCTCCGTCCATTGTTCATTTATTGTAGGAGTCATTCAACTGAATATTAGGTTATTTCACTACACCGTTGGTCGAATCCTATTTCCAAGACAAAGAAACTATAACACTGTTTCAAGATTAGACATACCTGTTGTTTGGTTCCTTGATCGGTCGTCATTCTCGCTATGTTTTTGTCACTTTTCTGACGATAATCTAGGTATTTTGCACTACTTCATGTCATATTGTGTTTATGTTTGAGTTTCTTTAAGTATTTTTAGCTGTCTTTGCATTTTACAGCTTTTAATTAGATGTCAAGTTATTTTCCCATTTTATGATTTGGTTTTGTTTTTGTGATGTTCCTCAGACCCAAGTGAACACCCACTATATGCGGTACGAGAAAGGAGTAAAAATCCAGAGTTCCAAGAAAGAAGAGAAAGTGAGAACCAGTAGAGCAACACGGGCGCCCGTGTCACATAACACGACCTGACTTGCAACACCTGCAACAAAAGAGAAAATAAGAGAAAGTCAGGGAAGTAACAAGGGTGGCCGTGTTGGACAACACGTCCCGTGTTGCTGCCCCTGGGAGCTAAAAGTTGAAATGTGGAAGTCAGAACACCAACACGGGCACCCATGTTGCTTAACACGGCCCGTGTTGTCCAGTGACACTGATTTTAGTGTTTTAATATTTTTACCCCAAAGATTAATCCAGAAGGGTGTTTTGGTACTTTCCTACTGACAAGAAGGGTTCTACACTTTATAGTGGATTGTTGACAAGAAAAGAGGGAGCTTTTGGCACACAAGGAATTCTAAGTATTGAGAAGAACAACATATGAGATTATTGAAGAACGAAGATCTTTCATGAGCAATGCAATTGAATATCAATATTCCTTAACTGTTTGTAATGTCTAACTTTAATGTATTTGAATTTCGTTTTAACAATATGAGTAGCTAAACTCCCCAATGCTAGGGGGTGTCCCTAATTTGGTTTTGTAATGACTCTGAATTTTCGATTTCATTAACTCCATGTTTTCTTTATTCAATTCAATTGTACAAGGTTTTTAATGCTTTCTTTATCAAATCAATAAGGATTGTTTTACGATTAACAATTCTCCGAACTGTAATTGTTAAGGTTTGTGTACAATTGAATTATAGTAGACATCACCTATGACTAGGGATACCCTATGGTTACTGAGATACTCTTGATAAAATAAAGGCTTGGTTTCATCTTATGTCTCTAAGGACTTAGGTATTAGCGTGAAAAACCAAAGGTTTTCCAACTAAGGGCTTAGGAGAAAACAGCCTAAAGATTTGGTAATTTCATACTATGAATTTGTTGAAAAGATCTAAATTCAGGGTTGTTACATGGAAAATCACACACCTTGCATTGGCATGTGCTTCATACTAATGAAATATCCAAATTTTACATTCTGCTTATTTTGATTACTATTAAGATTATAATTTAACTCAAACCCCAAATTTATATTTTTGCTCAATTGAACCACGATTAAACTCGATATTTTCCATGCAGTCCTTGAGATCGACATTCGGGGCATTTTCCCTTATTATTACAAAAGGTAAAATAGTACACTTGCTATTTTTCCGATCATTCCTACACAATTAAATTCCCAAAAAATTGGGCATATGCAATTTTTTCTCATAGGCTAGAGAGAAAGAACAATGTTTTGCCCTATGCTAAACTCATCACCAAAATCCTCCATCATACCGGTTATTCCTTTGGAGAGGAAGACCCTATCTTTGAGCACCTAAAGATAGGACATGTTGCACTAAGCAAAATGGACTTCACAATTTAACAAGGAGAATTAGTGGCCCGACAACCAAGAGGAAGAGATAGAAGGAACACTCCTCCATCTAGCTCCAACACAAACATCCTTTAAGAGCAAAGAAAATTGAATGAAAATATTGATTTTCTCATTGAGAAGATGGCTAGGAAAAACCTCATCTCACCGTTAGCCTCTAGTAAAGATGAGGAGAAGTTTTTATGCTTTCATTTCCCTCATGTTTGTTTCTTTCATTTCTTTCTTTTCCTATTGTAATGTATTTCCCTTTTCAATTAATATAAGTGTGTTTATTTTCGGTTAAATTTTAATAACTACATTTATCTATTATTTCAGCTTCATAAAAATTAATTGTAAATATGTTTAAATTATCATGCAACCTTGTTCTATAAAAATATGAACTATAAACCCTTAAAACCTTGCTTAAATAAACAAAAGACTGCTATGAAAACATAGGTCTCCAATATATAGGACGTATGTTATCCTCCACCTAAGCATAGTAATATTATGTCATGATGTCACTTCCATATGTGAAGCAACTGAAAAACTCATCAAAAATAATGAAGTCGCCATCGAACATTTATTTATCCAACGCGGGGAAAGGAAAACATCAAAGAAAACCTAAAAGAAAAACAACAAAGGTCTCACGAACAAATAATGGGTAAGAGTGTCGGTTACGTAAGGGGAAGGTATTGGCACCCCTCACCTGTGTGTTACTCCATATGATCCACTCTCGCTTATTTCTAATCTAAGGGTGTGTATGTGTGTAACATGCAATGTGCTAGGGGAATGATCGGTAAAATAGCAAGTGTACTATTTTGCCTCTGTAGTAATAAAGGGAAAATTCCCCGAATATCGATCTCAAGGACTGCGTGATATTATAGAGTTAGTAGGAATTCAATTAAACAAAAAGCCTTGGGGGTTTTGGTTTTTTTGATTACGAATTAAATTGCAAATAAACTTAAAAGGGTTGATTTGGCCAAATATGAGTAACATGCCAGGGTAGGTGTGTGCATTAACATGTAACAATTCTGAACCCTTGTTTCATTAACAAAATTCAACTTATCAATTACCAGTTCTTAAGGGTATTTGCTCCTAAGTCTTTAGTGGGCAAACCTTTGAACATTGAAATCCTAATCCCAAAGTCCTTTGAAATTAGTAATCAAATCAAGTATTATTATAATCATAAACAATTCGGTTACTATAGGGTATCCATAGTCCTAGGTGATATCTACTATAGTATAATGGTATAAAAACCCTAACAATGGATGTCAATCCTAATTGTCAGTCATAAATCAATCCAGTTGGTCCGACGAGGAAAGCATTAAAAACCTTATACCATTAAATTGAACATGAAAGAGAAATATGTTATTGAAATTCGGAATTCAAAATCATCACAAATGTTAATCAGGGACACCCCCTAGCATTGGGGGGTTTAGCTACTCATATCATCCAAAGAAATTACAAAGATATCAAATAAAGACATTACAATAGAGATGATGAACTTTGATCTTCAATGGCTTCTGCTCATGAGAGATTCTCTGTTCTTCTCCAATTGCATAGGCTTCCTTTCTCAATCCTCCAATTCTTCGTGTGGCAAAAAGATCCCTAATTCATCTTGAAAATTCTCCTAAATAGTGCAGACTCACTTAAGTTGGTTGGAAATTCCGAAAACACCCTTTCAGCCCAACCACTGCACAAAATAATAAAAATCACTGAAAACAGCGTCATCACCCAACACGGGCCGTGTTGAGCAACACGGGCACCCGTGTTGGTCCTCTGTTATTTTATTTTTCACCATTCAGTCCCAGGCTTAGCAACACGGGCCGTGTTGAGCAACACGGGCACCCGTGTTGCACCACTGTTTTTCCCTTCTTTCCACACTTCGTTCCAGAGCTCTTCTTGACACGGCCCGTGTTGAGCAACACGGCCACCCATGTCAGGCCTCCTGAATCATACTTTCTGAACTTCCTCGAAACTCCG